>NC_064848.1:180214732-180407232 GCF_024139225.1 Suncus etruscus
ATTTAAGCAAAACAATATTCAAAAGCAAACAGAAGAAAAAAGAAGGTTAATAATACAATGCACTGGAAAGTTCCAAATACATGCAATTTTCATTTCTTTGTGAAACTGACAACCCTGATGTTTGATCAGGCTAGGAACTTAATAAATGTCATCTTAACTAATTATAGTTTTATCTAATACATTTGAGATATTCTTTATCTCTTCAAATAAAAAAGAAAGGCTATACATCCATTTTTAAAAGGTAGTGATTGATTATAAAAAATAACATAGTGACAAAAGGAAAATGCAACTGAAATGCAATTTTCTGACCTGTAACCTTCTGATAAAATAAGATGAATACTCATTCAATAAACTCAAACTTTAAAGTGTTTTTGCTTCCTAAAAGCTTCTTAGTGGCAACTTAAATTAAAGGAGAATATTAATGTTCCCTTCCTTGAAACACAGGATAATAAAATCCCATTTCATATCTAATCCTAGTATGTAATGAGAGTCATTCTGTCCACACAAGGTAGCAGGAATTAATCTATAGAATGATATGTGTATTGTACCCATGCAATATGGAAAAAGTCATTTTATTTAGATGTTTCAGAGCTTATTGATTCTATATGTATATTAATTACATTTATTTTGGATAGTATATAGTAATCACATAGTATTTTTTTATTCACATGTGATTAAAGTGGCAGAACTAATATTCAGAATCAAAGCTTATTTCTAAGATCTCTACTAATAGTACTCTCTTATTTTAGCTTTTTTTACTGTTATTTTTTATTTCTTGGACTTACTCAGTTGATTAGTATATTTTGTGTACTATTTTTTTTCTTTCTTCTGGGTCCAAGGAATAGGATATATACATATTCTCTAGGTAAATTTAAAATATAAATACAGTGGATAACTAAATAAATGTCTGAATATAAATGTATATAAATTTAAAGTGAGATAAGATAGAAAGGATTGAGTGAAAAATAGAATCAGAGTAGTGGGAGAAATAAAGTCGTGTCTAGCCTTGGAGTTTAAATAGAAGAAAATAGAACTCATACAAAAAAGGATATTAGTTGGAATTTGAAATAGGGGAGAGAACTACAGGCAAAGCCTAGAAAACACTCCTTAGGTTGAAATCTTATGAAAGCCATTAGATATGAATACAACTTTTTAATGAAAGTTACATCATTAACATTGGAAAGCTATGCATTAAGATGAGGACATTGGTGGCAGGCAATGTACACTGATGAACCAATACTTATATTGCTGGTGATTGTTTGACCGAAACTTAATCATGAACAACTTCGTAACTATATCTCACAGTAATTTAATTAAAAATATTTTAAAATATATTTAAATAGTCATTTAAACTGCTACTCCCTTTGAATTTGAATTGAGCTGAAGAAAGATATTTAAAGCCTAAAACTAGAAAGGATAAGCCTAAAACCCAGAAACAATGGCATAGGACAACATAGAACAGGAGTTAGATGGCAAGTATAGGGATGGCATAAAAATATTAATAAGCAAATATATCTGGATTTGAAGTTACTGAAATGGTATACAAGAAGATTATTGGCTTTATCAGGTATTTGCATAATTCCTACATAATGTATATTTCTTCATTTTAAGAAAGATTAAGACTGGCAGAAAATGTTAGCTATTTCCTACATAGAACTGCTCACTAGAGTCACCTAATGTTTTTAAATTTGGGGATTGAAGACTATATTGTGTCAACATTAAGAGTAAGATCCTACACGACCTGATATGATGAAGCTCCTTGGAAATATTTCCTGTGCCAGAGAGAAACAAGGTTCCACGATAAAATGTAATTCTAATGAAAGATTTGTTCAGCTATGTCATTCATGGTATGAAATGTTAATGTATTTAGAAACCTGACTAACAATTTAAGTGAAGATTTTTGACCCATATATCAATATTTTGGGGGGAGGGTCACACCCGGCAGCACTCAGGGGTTACTCCTGGCTCTACGCTCAGAAATCACTCCTGGCATGTTCGGGGACCATATGGGATGCTGGGATTCTAACCACCATCCTTCTGCATTCAAGGCAAACAACCTGCCTCCTTGCTATCTCTCCGGCCCCCTATATCTCAATATTTTGGCTGCAAAAATTTTCCCTAAATTTTCTAACCATATCCTAAGACAAATTACCATCTTTTAAAATGTCAGCTATCCTCTATTCTCTAAAGTAGATGGAATGCCTGTTATGTAATGTGTAGGTGCTTGCTCAGTCTGGAATAGTACTGCTCTAGATTTTTACATAAGACAGGAAGTTGTGACATGCTATTTTAAGTTTGTCAGAACAGCTCAAGTGGCATTAGGCTGACACCTATTGGAATAGTCACTAAGTTATTCATGCTTCAGTAGTCAGAGACCATTATCTAAGTACCAGTCCTGTCCCATTTTGCTGGAGTCATTTCCTTCTGCCATACCCTTACTTTACCAAGCTTACACTAAATAAAATAACTTTATTGTTAGGCCTCATTCCTCATACTAATCCTATACAGAATGCATCAAACTTAGGTAATTCTTTGAAATACTTACCTATACTGGAGTGGAAAATCAATTGGTTGCCTATAAACTATATACTGATATTTTTAGTCACATATTAATTTCTTAACATTTTAAAGTATGAACCTTTTCAAAGTGACCTAAGCAGAATTCTGTTAGTATGAGCAGTTAAATTTACCAAAGGAATATATTCCATTTGTTCACTATATTAACATGCAGATCAGAATTTAATAAAACAGTAACCAATGAGTTGCTGTTTCTAACTCCAAATTGCCTGATTAGTTTTTCATGACCTTCAGTAATTATAAATAAAAGATTTAACTTAAAATTTATGTGTTTCACTGATACTCTTCTACTATAGCATTTTAGACAAATCATTTAGTTTGCAATTCTAGGAAGAGAGGAATTGTTTACAGTTCAGTATGGGCTAGTTTCTCCTGTTAGACTCCTACTAAGTTTTCTATTCCCTTATACACATTTTCTTTCCAAACTGCCATTAAATTTGAAACAGATATCTTAAACTACAACATTTTCCCTATTATGCCTGACACTAAAAATACTCATTAAAGAACTTAATTAGGCATATGATATATATTTTTAAGAAGGAAATTTTCTACTTTTTGCTGCAGTAGAAATAGCATCACTCTATGAATCTGGGGTGTGGATGATAATTACTGTTTATTCTAAGTGTCTTCAAAATAGTTCATCTATGAGTGGGAGGAAGGACCAATTTTCTGTGAACGCTTTTAATGATTTCACCACCCCAAGGAATAGACTCTTGTTGCTTTGCATTCACTATAGTTCGGTTGCAAAAGAAAGGATATAAAACCAAGACCATTGTATTCTCTCTAAGTTTCATTTTTCTCATCCAGATATTTGCACATGGATTTTAAAATTGTTTATGGAGCCCTACAACAGATAGGACGGTTGCTTTTCACACAGCCAACCTGATTTCGACCCCAGGTACCACATATGGGTCACCTGAATGGTGCCAGAGTAAATTCTAAGCACAGCTGTCTGTGACCCAAAACCAAAATTAATCTCATAAATTGATAAGAAGCTGTCTATTTACATATCACAGAACCTATGAACTAGGCTTCTTTGAGGTGTTCATATTTCACAATATGGGCAACTAGTATGAGAGATCTTTTGAGAGCTACAACTTTTAGCAGAAAACTTCGAGGGTTAGAGCCGAGCATTTTGTCTTGTACTCAGCCGACCCCAAGATGGATGGTGGTTCGAATCCCAGCATTTATATGGTCCCTGTGCATGCAGGAGTAGGTTTTAGAGTGCCACAGCCAGGAGTAACCTCCTGAGCACTGCTGGCTGTGACCCCCCAAATAATTAAAAAATAAAATCATGAAGATTTAATTGTGCCTGCCCCCCCCCTTTTGAGCTACTAAAAGAATACTCATATATTCAAAAAACAAAAGTTTTCCTTAACTTAACTAGAATTTTTTACTAGTTAAAATAATGCATTCTAGATTATTATAATTTAAAAAAGGGATAATTTCAAAGACTTAAGAATTTAGGCAGAAAAGAAAATTTTGTTATTCTTTACCCACCACTACCCATTAAATGCAGAAAGACTAAGAGAAAGGATACAGTGCTATCTAGTTAATTACTGTTTGTCCTAAAGTACCTGGGTTTTAAAAAATCAAGCTGCATGAATATATAAATATATATATAATTCAGATTTAAGTATGCAGAATTGTAAATCACTGTAGTTTTATTACTGCTGTATTATTCTGTTTATTATTTGTTTCCCTAGGTTGAATGTTATATCTTCTAAATTTAAAATGCTGCAAGTTGAAGCCCATAAATTAATATTTATTTTATTAGAATGCAGGTAATAGATGCAATGACATTGAACATTTCCAAGGTGATTATTTAAAAAACCTTCTGAAGAAGTCGTTTGACCCCAGTCTTTTTCATAATAATAAAGCCTTCTCATTAATGAATTACTTTACATCTGAAATATACTCAGTTGTGATATGGGAATCATAAAGATTATTGAGATAGGAATAATGCAGAAAGCTGAAGTGATATTCAACTCCAGTGACTATTTATTTAAACCAACCTTCAAAGGTTTAGTATAATGTATCAAGTGGGACCATTCCTTTCACTACATGGTGTCTTTTTTTGTTTTTAGCCTTAGATAAATCTAAGAACTCATTGTATAATTATTTAGTAACTCATTGTATAAATGCAAGGCATGGATAGTTATCTAACTGACTTAAAAAACAAATTAGCAGGCATTCAGAAATCACACAAAGTTTGTTCTATTATTTACAAAATGTTTCTTTTTTTTTCATAATACCTTAATGGAAAACCAGTTTCATATTGAGGCCACATTAGGCTTGTACTTAATATATCTAGAAAGAATTATCATGTAAGTACTCACCTTGACTGCGTGCCTCTAGGTCATATTAAAGTAAGAGCAGGTGATTCGTTTTCACAATTGAATCAATTAATATTTACAGCACGTTGTTAAATAGTGGGAAACTTCATGGTGTACTTTCTTTGTATGAAAATAACCCTTATATTACACATGTTACATTGCTTTGAAGAAAATTTATTTTTCATGACTTTAAAAGAACTTGAATCAATATTTAAAATATATAGGTTTAAAGCATATGAAGATATACCCCAATGTTATTGAAGTGCATTTGATAACTAAAACTGTAGCTATTTAAGATACTTGACTTGATTTGATATATGTGGAAATTATAAATATTCACCACAATCTATCCAATTATAGATCCATAAACTCAAATAGTCAAAATGTTATTTCTTTAAAACAGCATTGGTGATGTAACTAAGTGGCATTTTGTCAAATTTCATCTGTACAACACACTTATGTACATTAGATCTTTTGAACTTCGTCATCTTGCACAAGTGGAATTTTGTCTCACTTTCCTATTTCCACCCCTATACTTTATTAAGTCTTATAACCATTATTTTCTGTTTATGAGTGACTGTTTTTGGACCCAACAAATTTATGAAAGTGTTCTTCTGTGCTTGTGTTATTTCTTTTAGCATAAAGTCCTGTAGGTCAAATATATTGCTACAAATATCATGATTTCCTCCACTCTTAAGACTGTGCAGGGTTTCACTGTATAAAATATACATAGAAAGATACAGTGGAATATGATGTGTGTGCATGTTTTCGTCAAGTGTCGAGTTCACTTACCATCAAACTTACTATTTGATTGTTTCTGTTCCTGTACTACTCTCTTTTTTTCTTTTCTCTCTATTGCTCACTCCTCTCTTTCTGTCTCTCCCAAGTTCTCAGAATAAAATATCTTAGAAGAGGAACATAAGTAGATATTTTGAAGACTTGTTTTGTCCCTCCCCTATTACATGAATACAAAATCCTCAGTACCACTTAGGAATGTGTCTTCTTCAAGGAAATAAATAGGGGTTGAGGAGATAACATGGAGGTAATGCGTTTGTCTTGCATGCAGAAGGTCAGTGGTTCAAATCCCGGCATCCCATATGGTCCCCCGAGCCTGCCAGAAGCAATTTCTGAGCATAGAACTAGGAGTAACCCCTGAGCACTGCCATATGGTCCCCCGAGCCTGCCAGAAGCAATTTCTGAGAACTAGAAGTAACCCCTGAGCACTACCATGTGTGACCCAAAAACAAACAAAAGTAATAATAAATGAAATGTATCCCTCAATTGCACATGATACTGCTACTATTTACCTCAAAACTTTGAAACTCTGTTCTTATTCTTCCTAAACCAGTGGGTGAAAGGTGATCTAGTCATCGCCCCTTTACTAATTTCCTTACCCTGTTATTCTATAAAGCATAGATAAGAGAGATCATCCTGTGTTTGTCTTTATTCTGGCTTTTCTCATCCCCTACATCCCCACCCCATATGGCACACCAGCATTCTCTACTTTGGAAAACACTAGATAAGAAAGTCATTCTTGTTTGCTTGTTTGTTTTTGTTTTTGAGTCAAAACAAAGATGCTCAGGAATTACTGCTCTCTATGTGCTTAGGAATTACTTCTAGCAGGCTCAAGGAACAATATTAAATGCTGGGAATTAGACTCAGGTTGGCCTTGCTGGCAAGGCAAGTGCATTAATCACTTCTATTTCTCTTGCCTGAGGGTTATTATTAGGCCAATCACAAATTAAAAAATGTCTAGGCTGGTGAGATAATATAGAAGGTAGTGTATTTATCTTACATGCAGCCAAACTGAGTCTCTTCCTAGACACGCCATATAGGTATCATATGTACAGCCCCGTCAGAAATGATCCCTGAATACAGAGGCAAGAGTTAGTCCTGGGAACAGTTGGGTGTATTCCAAAAACAACAACAAGGAAAACGAGTACCCAGATAAACTCCCCTTTGAATAAATGTGTATATCTGGATAGACAGTTTCTCTTTGACTCATGCACAAACAAATGGAAGGGAAGCCTCAGTTATCATCATGAGCAAATAACTGGAGATACAAGGAAAGTCACAGAGGCAAAGAGCTGCTAACTATAGTCTGTGAGAAGCATATCTTGGACTACCAGTAATGGACTGCAAGACTTCAGAAAAAAACAAAAGGATGGTAATTGATGGTACCAGTGAGAAACTAGTGAGGATTCCAAAGTATGGGATCAGTGAAGGAGCAGAATAGTGCAAAAATATTATGCACAAGAACTAGCAAAGAAGCATCTGACTATGAGGCATAGAATATTGATAGTACTCTAGTAAATCCAAAGCTACCTTCAGTTTTTAAGAATTTTTTGCTTGACTCTCTATCTGAAGATGGTCATAGTTTACTTTGGCTCTCAGGAATTACTCCTGTAGATGCTCATGGGACCATATGGAATGCCAAGGATAAAACTGGGGTGACTCCATTTAAGACAAGCATCCTACCTGCTGTGCTATATTTTTGGCCCTTTAGTCATTTTTTATTGAATTAAAGGATCATTATTTAAAAAATTATTGATAGTTACATTTTAGTGATATAATATTTCAATACCAATCTCACTATCAATGTCAATTCCTGGCAGCCTTGTTCCCATATTCTATCTACCACCATCATCCAACTCTGCACCCTTCATCTGCCACCTTGGCTGTTACATTACAAAGTTTAGTGTCTGAAGCTTAGATCTTCTATTTCAGTGATACTGAGTCTATTATTTGATTGTAAAGCTATACCACTTTACAATATCATCAATATAACCTAAGCCCAAACCACAATTACCCAATTACTTCCCTTTTTCATTTTTTTTTCCTGCCTTGAATTCTTTCCTACTCTATCCTTATTCTTCCTAAGCCCAGGGGTAAAAAGTGATCTAGGCATTGCCCCTTTACTAATGTCCTCACCCTGTCATTCTATAAACCTTATAAATTCTATAACTGATATCATTCTGCATTTGTCTTTATTCTGGCTTTCCTCACTCTGTCTTCACTTCTATCTTCTACTGTTGCAAGTCAGCCCCCAAAGAGGTTGACTGATGGAGGGATGGAGGATGAGGTCTTTCCTTCCAGCTCGGAGCACGGGTCTGCCACCCCGTCCAGACGATGGTTTTGAGGTGAAACTGCTGGTAAACAGCTCGCAGACAGTCAAGCTTGTGGAAATATTAGCTTTATTCGGTGGACAAGACTGAAGTCCAAAGTCTCAGCCTAAGTTCCAGCCAAAAAGCCCCTCGCCTTCCACAGACCCTTATTTTTATCCCCCAGAATCAGGTACCACCCAATGGTGGGAACAGAATCAGATACCATCCTAGGGTGGGGCAGAATGCCAGGTCACACCCTAGGGTAGGGCACAATCACTGGATCAGGGTAGGGTCAGTAGCATAATAATCCCATAAAATATTTACATACACAACATTCCACCTCTAAGCAAGTTGCAGCAAATTGCACAATTTTAGTGCCTTGAAGATGCATGGTATTACATTGTGTTTGTATGTACCAAATCTTCATAATCCATTCATCTGTTATTGGACACATTGGTTGATTACCTATTTTAGCTATTTACTAATTGCAGTAATGAATAATAGTGTGAATGGACACTTTTGAATGAATGTAAATCTACTTTCTTAACACTATTAAATAAATAAACAAAACTTGAGAATAATCTGGAGTGTTAAACCTAAATAATAACATAATTCTCAAGAATCCATAGTGAATCCATTTTACCATGATTTATGCAGTTTCCCCTGTTTTGATCTTTAATTATAAAATTGCATGGAGGATCAAAGAAAAAATTGGTATTGACACTGCTCTAAGATGTAAATGGGAGAACAAAGAGCAATTAATAAAATGCCACAATAGTTTTAGTAATTCTTGAATATCATCAATAGATAAGGATAAATGTTTTAAGTTTACATTTCTACCAGTTATCAATATTAAATGCCCTCCTAATATTTTTGAGAGGAAGTTTGAGTTTCACATAAGTATTATAGAGATTACTTTGAATACTGCTGAGGTTACTGGAAGTGCTCCTAGGACCATATGTGTTACTAGTGATAAAACAAGGGTCAGCCAGACAAGTATTTTTATTACTGTGTAATCACTGTTTTTTCATAAATATTCATAAAAACTCAAGTCTATCAAATAAACAAATTTACTAAATTTCTAAATACTGGATGTATTTTAGAAATAAACACTAAACTCTTAAATTATGATATTTGATAATATATTAAATAAACTTGGTTTTATAAGAATGAGGTGGGAATTCTTGGCCTATGTTTATCACCTCTATTCACAGATGGATTCACTCACCTAAAAAGTAAAACTCTTTGCACAAAGAGGGAGGATAAAATAAAGAATGGAGGCTTCTACTACTTATATACTTCGCTGATTTAATACTATTTTTACTTAAAGCACAAAGATTTATAATGCTATTAATAACATGTCATACATACAACATTTCAGCACTACAGTAATTGGTATCCACAATCCACCACCTTTGTTTTTTAATTTCTCTTCCAACCACTCCTATCTCCATACTTGTAAGCTCAGTTCTACAGACAAGTTCTTAGGTTATGCTGTAATTTACTATTAGTAAACCCCTTACTATATCACTTTATATCTCAAATATGCGAAAAATCATTCTGAATCTTTCCTTCTACTTCCCATTGCCTTCTCACTTTTTTTTTTTTTTTTTTTTGGTTTCCTGGCTAAGGTGAACACGAGTCATTCCTGGCATTGCTTAAGGGACCATACACGATGTCAGGGACAGAACCCCAGGTCAGACACATGCAAGGAAACACCTAACCAGCTCTGCTATCGCTCCAACTCTGAAAATTCATTTTTGACAAGGCAGTCTGGAAATTCCAGCTTGCTTGCTTGCTTCTAGTAGGTCAAATTTAGTTACATAGGTGACAAGGGAATGTAGATTGTATGAGCACATTGTACTTCTCAATGAAGGAAGATGGAATTTAATTTCCTGAAGCGATTAGCTATCTATACCTCAGATAGTCATAAATGTAGTTTAAGAAGACAGTGATTATGACAGAAAAAATAAACCAACTAATGTTAGAAGATTGAGAAATTACATCCATCAAAATGACTATGGGAAGTTTCACTAAGGAAGGGTGACATTTAAGTTTTTAAATGAATAAAAGGTGTCTGTATGATATAAATTGCTAGGTGAAAGTTGGAGGCTAGAAATAGAAAGGAGGAAGTCTGTAAGAGAGACACTGGGGAACCAATTGGTATATCCAAGCATGAGGCTATAAAAGGAGGAGCTGCTTGTAATTTTAGAAAAATTTTAATGTCATTTTATTGAAGATTTAGGAAGGTCATTTGGGGGATAAAATTTTCCCTTTTATTCAGTATGAGGCATTTTTTTATAGAAAGATTTGAAGGAGGAAAATGCTTCAAATAAAACTTTACTCTGACAATGCCTTGCTGCAGGGCAAAATATGTATGACTTCAGGGGCATAATCATGACCTTCATGGCTCCCAGGAACATTTTCTTTATGATTATTTATTTATATATATGCGCATTGCAAAATTATAATTACATAGTCAAAAGGCAACTATGTTAGCAATGCATATACATTTTTTGTTTTATTATTAGCTCTTTTCTTTTGCATAAAAATCTTTTTATTCTCGTGTAGCCTGATTTTTTCCCTTCCGTTATATTTTACAATGGCATGATAATGTTAGAAAGAGTTTTGATGTGCAGATTCTGAAATATTTTTACCTTCACTTATCTTAGAGCATCTTACAATTATGTTCTCATGTTGAAGTCATTAGTCTTCTACTTTGAATAAACTTTTGTGTATGATGTGTCATACAAATCCTTTTTTTTTTTTTTTGTATATAGTTATCTAGCTGTCCCAGGACTATTCTTTGCTTATTTCATGTAATTAGCTCCTTTGGTATAGATTAAGTGACCCTAAAGCTGATGGTTTATCTCTGGGGTCTAAGTTTGTATTCAATAGCAACAATCTATATTCCTATTTCAGTATCATGAGCTTTGAATATTCTAGCTACTGAATAGGATATGATATCTTCATAAAATATTACAGATAAAAATGAAGAATTACTATCTATGATACAAAGTTCTCATAAAGCTTAGCAACAAATATTCCAATAACATCATCAGAAATAAAAATGGGAAGAGGGAATGAAGAGACACTTCCAAAATGAGGATATATAAATTACCAATAAGTATATGACAGAAGTAGTTATTGTCACTTATCAGGGAAACTAAATACTAAATAATAATGAGGCTACATTTTGCACAGAAAATAATGTAAAAAGAAAGAGAAATAGCCAGTGTTGGTGGTATTTCTTGTGTATATTTCTTAGGAAAGTAAAAATAGAACTCCCAAGAACCCAGTTATTTATCTATACAACATCTGCTCACTTCCTAAATACAAAAACATCGATTAAAACAGATAAATTCACATAGGTGTTCATTGCAATACTTGGCACAATAGCCAAGATGATACAAATATCACAAATGTCCGGTGACAATGAATAATCAAAGTAGTTTATAGATCCAAGAAAAGAGAAGTCATGCAGGTCTCAGATATTTAGATGGATCTGGAGGGTGAAGTGTCATGTTAAGTAAGAAATGTCATGTTAAGTCAGAAGGAGAAGGACAAATACAGAATGTTCTTATTTATCTGTCATTTATAAAGTAACATGATAAGGAATTAGAAGATATCAAATGTGACAGTACCCTTGTTCCTGTATTACAGAATAATAAGGATATCAAAGAAGCAGATCAGGGAAATGGAGGCAGGCTGGTGAAAGCATATGGAAATTGTACAGGGATCTTCGGCACTTTGATAATCTACAGATGAGGTGACTGTATGCATCAAATCACATAAACCAACACTATTTTAAGCATGCAAACCAAGCTGAAACAATTATATCAAAATAATGAAATTGCTAAAGGTGGCCAGATAGGGGGTGAGAGGATACTTCGGAATATCTGTGGATAGATAGTAATACTTGTGGTGGGTGTGGAGTTGGAATATTGCATCTCTGAAACTCCATACAATGTAAACCATGATGCTTAATAAAATTTTGTATAAAAATAACCTTTGTTCTCTTTAAATAGTTACTTTTCCCAATCTTAAAATAATTACAACATTTTAAAGACTCTAAGTGCTATGCTTCTTCTGATAAATAGATAAATTGTTATTAATAAGATGATGTCATACTTAGGGACATGAGTACTTGGATGAAAAAGACAGGCCCTTTTTCAGTGACAAAGATTATTTAAAATAAACAATCAAAAATATTATGTTCATGGGGCCAGAGCAGTGGGGCAAGCGGTATTGTGTTTGCCTTGCATGCACTGACCTAGGAAAGATAGTGGTTTGATTCTTCTGCATCTCATATGGTCTCCCAACCCAAGAGCAATTCTTTTTTTGTTTGTTTGTTTTGTGTTTTGTTTTTGGTTTTTGGTCACACCCCAGCAGTGCTCAGGGATTGCTCCTGGATCTATGCTCAGAAATCACTCCTGGCAGACTCGGGGACCATATGGGATGCCAAGATTCAAATCACCATCCTTCTGCATGAAAGGCAAACGCCTTACCTCCAGGCTATCTCTCCGGCCCCCAGGAGCAATTTCTGAGTGCTTACCCAGAAGTTATTAATCCCTGAGCATCACCGTGTGTGTTCCCCCCCCCCACACAAAAAAAACATAAAATATTGTGTTCAAAAGAAATGAATGATGCAAGACAATTCATTGGAAATAAAAGTGAACACAAAATTTCTAGGTTTCTGTGACAATCTTAAGGAATATTGTTGTCATCTCTTTCTTCAAAACTTTCACTATTTAATAAATTAAGTGAAACCTGACTTCTCTCCTTTGGTGGTCAACTTTACTGATTTATCAAGGCATTTGATATAGTTGCTTCGTATGTCTGCCATGTAACATTTCCTTTCTTCCACTTGCATGATTTTTGCATACTTTCTGGTAATTAAACTGTTTATTTGCAAAATATCTTTCATTTCTCCACACTATTGGACCTATTTTCCTGACTCTAAGTTATAGGTGATGTATGACATCTTAATATATAAAACGACCCAATAATATGCAATGTTAGACTATGAATATAAACAAATTTATATCTCCAGGTTGGATTATCTCCTAAAATTTATACCTGTGTATACTCATTTGTTGTGAATATTGAAATTTTAACTTCTCCAAATTTAAAAATTTTACTTAATAAAAAATATGCACTAGAAATTTTCTTTAGATAATTTATTGATGCCTCTTTTCTTTCAGTTACTTAAGTCTTGATATGATTCTTGACAGTTCTCATGCTCTATTTGAAATTAATCAATAATTTTACTGGAATAATAGTCAAGACATTCTCAAAGCCTTACCACTTCTTAATAATCATTCCTTTGCATTAATAATATGCCAATATAGACTCTGGTTTAAATTTTGTTTTCATCTTGCTAAATATTCTCACGATTATCACCTTATTTTTATTTATTTATACATTTTTTCAATTTAGACATTGATTTAAGAATATGTTCTGAAGTTGCTTTATTTTAAATAACACTAAAAACATGATATTTAAGAAAATCATTTTAATATGTAGCCATCTTATAGAGAGTCTAAGTGTTTAAGTGTTAGAAGATCTTGTTTAGTTGGGTCCTTATTTCCCCTTTTAACTCATTGTTTCCTTGATCCTCTACCCCAGAAATTTCACATTTAGTCCCTTAAATATTCTTGGTTATAGAACCATAGTATTTATCAGCCTCACACTTTGAATTAATTCTTTGTTTTTCCAAAAGTATAATTTCTCAAGACATCTGCATCATAAGGACTTTCATGTCATTTAAAATACCACTAAGAAGTTAATATCTCAATGATTTACTCTTAGACAAATCTTTAGCCTGCTTAAAACTTTCAGTCAACTTCTTCCTATTAAAACTCTATTCAAGAATTATATTCAACTTATAAAGAACAGAATTGTTCTTCTAAAGAATTATAACTCAAGTTACCAAAATTTAACTTCAAATATTAATATTAATTGTCTGTTAATTAACATAAAAGTTGCTAGTATTTTGAAATAATCATCCTAAGTAGGATAAGAATGAACTCAAATCTGTATTATAAGTAAATATTTTCTTTCTTTTTCGTTAATGGCGGGTCACACCCTGCAGCTTTCAGGGGTTACTCCTGACTCTATGCTCAGAAATCGCTCCTGGCAGGCATGGGGAACCATATGAGATGCTGGGATTCAAACCACCATCCTTCTGCATGCAAGGCAAATGCCTTACCTCCCTCTCCGGCCCCAAGTAATTTTTTTTTTTTTTTGATTTTTGAGTCACACCCTGCAGCGTTCAGGATTACTTCTGTCTCCATGATTAGAAATCTCTCCTAGCAGGCTCAGGGGACCATATGAAATGTCAGGATTCGAATTAATGACCTTCTGCATGAAATGCAAACGCCTTACCTCCATGCTATCTCTCCGGCCCCATTAAATATTTTCTGACCTGTTATTTTCTCTCATTACTTGCATTTGATTTTTAAACTATGAAAAAAATCTTGTAAAGTTTTCAACAAAAGTTAGTTAAATTAAATAAAATTGTAGGCCTATGAAATTTTATCTTTACATTTATAAATATATAAGTATGAATTCAAAGCAACTTAAATTGTACAAAATATAAAACATGCCTAATAACAATGTGATATTGTAATATATCATATATTCATTAGTACAATTTATTACCAAATTAGAATACCAAGATTCAAATTAATTTTTTTCTAAAAGAAAGATAAACTTAAGATTGCCAAACTTCCTTTTTGGGGGGGTAAAGGGCTCCACACCCGGTGATGCTCAGGAGTTACTCCTGACTATGCACTCAGAAATCGCTCCTGGTTTAGGGGACTATATGGGACGCCAGGGAATGAACCAAGGTTTGTAGTGGGTTAGCCACGTGCAAGGCAATCGCCTTACAGCTGCACTACTGTTCCAGCCCCCAAATTTTCATTTTTTTTAATTATAAATTATTTTATTGAAGGCCAGATTTTACATAGTTGCTCATAATTTATTCTTCCATTTCACTTTCTAACACCTATTCCACCACCAATGTAGAATTCTACCCACTATTATCCCTGAATTTCCACCCATCCCCAAGTCTGCCTCTTTAGCAGGCACTAATTACTATATTTTTTACTGCTTATTTACAGAGAAGGGCATAAACTGGTAAAGAATCTTGAACTGTATGTGGTGACGTGCTGGAGGCTTAGCATGGACTAGCATGAGTGTAAAGAATTGCTGGAAAAGCAGTCATGGATGGCCCCAAACCTCCATAGGATTTATCTCACAGAACACCTGTAGCATATGAAAAAGTTTCCATAAGATGATTCTTGGAATTGTATTTAAAAGTGTTTCCTTAGGATTGTTCTGTGACTTTTGCCCCACCTAACCCTTCCAGGTGGGGCGCTGTGGAGTTGGCAATAAATAGCTTGAGGGACAGGAGTGAGGGCCTTCTGTGAAAAAGCTGCTGGCTGCAGGAGGATTCTCTGGCTCTCCTTGCCCGATCTTTTAAACCCTATCGTTCTTGTCTGTGTGGATTATTATTTGCTGCGGATAAATATTACCAAGGTCTTCCCCCGAAAGGGGACAAGGGGATGGGAAGTAATTTCTCATTCTGGGGACTGTTCTTGGATTCACAAATACCCAGCCAAGATAACGGCGAAGATATCTTGCAAACACCATTTGATTCTCAGACATGAAAACATGAAAGAGTTTCCAAATTAAATCTGGCAGAGGAAGCAGCAATTTGAACAACAATTCATAATCTTGTTCGAGAAGAAAGGAACTTTGCCAGAACATTAACCAAGCTTAGAAGAAGGCAATTCTTCCTTCGGTACATTCAGCTTTCCTATTTCAAGTACACAAAATAAATAACAAAAATAATAACAAACAGGGGCAAGAGCGGTGACAGTGGTAGGGCATTTGCCTTGCATGCACTTGACCTAAGATAGATCACTGTTCAATTTCCCATAGTCCCATATGTTCCCCCAAGCCAGGAAGATTTCTGAGTGCATAGCCGAGAGTAGCCCCTGAGCATCACTGGGTGTGGTCCCCAAACTAAAATAACAATAATAATAATAATAATAATAATAATAAACAAACTTAGAGTGGACAAATTTCAAGGCTTTTGGAAAATATATTTGGATGCTTGATATGTGAAAGTTATTAAAGGGATCGAAAAATATCTATATATTACTATACAAATATTTAAAAAGGCAATAGAGTAGATATGTAAAGAATTGCAAGTAATATATTTCTATAATATAAAATTATATATATATATTCCATTTTGAAATCAATCACTAAAAGAGGACATTACTTCATTTTGATAATTAAGCTGAATATGACACTACATCTTGAAAATTTAGCCTGAAAATTAAAGTGTTAAATATTTCATTTTCTTCTCACATACAATTTTAAGTTCAAGTAAGAGAAATCACAAATTTTTTCACTGAAAAATGTTATCAGCCTATACTAAGAAATCAGTCTAATAACTTGTAAATAGAATTCTAACCATGATCAAATGACAGATATAATACACGATTACAGCATCAATACCAGTTATTATATTAGAAATGTAACTAATAATGTTGCATAAAAATATTTGACAAAAAGCAACACCTATTATATAATATACTATATATTTATATATATATAACTAGAAATATAGATAACGTCTTTCAATTGTTAATTACATCTACCAATAAACATTAGTAGCACAGTGGTAAAAGAAATGAACCCCTTCTAAAATCGATAGTAAGGAAGGTATGTCCTTTATCATTATTTTTCTTCAGCATTGTACTTGAAAGCTTAATTAGTAAAATGAGTAAAGTAAAAGTGTTTATTGGAAAAGGAAAATAGAAAGTTATTCTCCGTGTAGTTTTATTGTAGAAAACTACAACATTTATAATCATGCAGAAATAATCTTCAGAAATTACTATGCATGTATAAGAATTTAAGAAAGATAACTAAATAAAAGCCAGTTACTTTTGGAAATGTATATGGAAATTTGAGGTTTAAAAATAAAGTACAATGTACTATTGTAATCAAGCATGACTACTTAGATATAAATCTGACAAAACAAGGTGAACTAAGTTGACAAGCATTTAGCGAGACTAGCATAACAAAAAGGGAGTAGCCGTGGATGGAACTGAATCCTAAGCAGACAGAACCTTGGGAACGAACTCTGGTGCAGGAAAAAGCTGAACTGTAATTGACAAATTGCTTGTGACTTGGTGCTGACAAGTCTGAGACTTGAAAGTCCAGAGGAATGCTGCGATGGGGGCACTCTACACTTGCTTGAGATTTTTAACTATGAGCACCTGTCAGGTTCTAACGGTAAATATCAAAGGACAAAAACAAAACTCATGATGGTTTTGGTAAGAGGTGTGAGAAGCCATCAATGTAAAATATGCTATAATATATCATGATTTTATTATACTTTATACTATGTTAATATGTATTATAATGTATAAGCTCTATTGTAATTATATGTAATATGAGTGTATAATTAATAATATTATATAGTATATAAATTATGTGATTATATTAATATAAATCATTTCAAAATACATTATGTTATGTATTTATTTTTTAATCAAGACCTACTTTCTGCAGAATGTAGTCAAAAGCCTTAACTGCTGCAGTATTCACAGACAACCACTGATGCTGAGTTTGGAGAATACCTAGTTTTAGTCAGTCTTCTACATGGGAGAAAGAAAATACCTAACAATCACCTAATTCTGTGATAATAATAGACTCTATAGAGGAGGAAAAAAACCAGTAAAGCGCTTGCAAACTTTATATAACTGAAACAAAAAAAAACATTGAAAGATTGAAACCTAAACATGCACAGTGTAAACTCCACAAAGTTTCCCAAAATTATTTGGCTGAATGAAGCCTTTGCTGGAGGGAGTAGAGGGGGTTAGGAAATGTTTTCCTCTCTAGAAATCTAACTCTTTAAGTGAACAAACAGAAAGTGCTGTTTTTTTAAGCAAAGTTATACTCTTTCCCACTCTTCCTTGTTCCAGCAAGTCCCAGAGGAAGGAAGGTATTACTCACTTTAGGAATACAAGTTTAGAGAACGTTTCCCTTCTTTCTGCACTTCATCACCACATTGTTAAATACCAGTTTCAACAGTTCATTACTTGACTATCAACAGACAATTATAAGGCACATTAAAAGGCAAAGTTTGAAGCAAAACATAACAACAACAACAAAAAAAACACAACAAAGTGAAGAGATAGATCAAACATCAGACATTATAAGGCTGTTGAAATTAACCTAAGTATGATTAATATTCTGAGTTCTAATTGATAAAATTGAAAACATTGAAAAACAATTGGACAATATAATTAGAAAGATTAAAGATTAAAGAAGGGAGAAAAAGGCTATGTCAAAAATTAAAAGGACTGGCACATAAAAAATCTCTTTGATGAACTTATGAAATGGCACAAAGATAAATATTTGACCTTGAGTATATTTTAAGGGTGTTGTTTGTTTATATCTGGGTTATAATGGCAGGGCTTACTCTTGGTTCTGTACTTATGGAAGACTCAAAGGACCATAAGGGGTGCCAAGAATCAACTGTGGATTAGGGATCAGTATTGTGTAAAGCAAGATCTTTGCCCACTATATTATTATGCTAGCCTCTGAATAAATTTAAATTGAAACCTCCCAAACTGAAATACAAAGACAATAAGGCTGAAGAACGAGCATATCCAGTGACCAGGGGTTGGTACAAAAGTGCAATTTATATAATATAAAATGAATACCTAAGGAGAAGAGAGGAAATTATTTTAAACAATAATGACTGATAATTTATTCAAAGTAATGCTATACGGGGGGGGGAGTGATAGCACAATGGTAGGGCCTTTGCCTTACATGCAGCCAACACTGGACGAACACTGGTTTGAATCCCAGCATCCCATATGGTCCCCCTATCCTGCCAGGGACGATTTATGAGCTCAGAGTCAGGAGTAACCCCTGAGATCTGCCAGGTGTAGCCCCCCCCAAAAGTAATGCTATATTGAGAAAGATACATAAACTCAGGGAATACCAGGCAGGAACATTTATATATATATATACATATATAATATATATATGTATATATATATATAAAATGTATATAAAATACCTAGACAATGTAGATAGTATCAGAGTGAAAGGATATATAGAACTCCAGTTTGTACAATACCTGTTATCATTACCTATGACATTACTAGATGTTCTAAAGCTCCACCAGTTGTGATCCCAACATGTTTAATCAGGACTGGTATGACCCTGATAGTTCCTTGAAATGTAGAGTCAGATTCAAAAATTTTAAGCCAAACATCTGGTCTGGTTAAAGAATAGTTGTAAGTATGTCCCAGAACAATTTAGTACCTTAGTATCTTTCACTACTACCAAAAAAGCTACAGTAATCAGATCATTTTAAAAGTATAGAAAATAAAGATTTAAAGAAAACTTTAGAAAGAAGCTAGTCAGCAAATACTTAATTGTAGAGATACAAATATAAAAATTATATTTTCTTCTCTAAATATAACTGAACAAGAGAGGAATGAATATATAAAGCTGGATGATTAAAATATAATATAGAAATATATATTTGTGACCATATCTTTCAGAATTGAAGGAGAAATATATATTTTAAGACAAAAATGAAGGATTAAGTTACCAATAGATTTGCCTTTTAAAAGGTAAAATATTATATTTATTTACATATTTATATAGAGAGAAAATTCAGAAATAAGATTTGTAAAAGAAAAGTAGAGCATCATTAGTCACTGAAAAATTAGTACAATTAAATCAGTAAGGTATGTCTTTATATCTATGAGAACAATTACAATTTTAAAAGAATGATCCACAGAGACTGCAAAACTATGTATAAACTAAAACTCATATTCTACTTACAAAAGTAAATGAGTGCTATTTTGTAAAACATTTTGATTTTTGTTTGTTTTGAGGTCATACCCAAAAACTCAGGAATTACTCCTGATTCTGTGCACAGAAATCGCTCCTGGCAGACTTGGGGGGACCATATGGGATGCCCATAAAAATCAAACCTGTCCGTCAAGGGTTGGCCAAGTGCAAGGCAAATGCCCTAATGCTTTGCTGTCGCTCAGCCCCACACTTTGAATATTTTAGACATATTAAAATATACCTGCTATCGGATCCAGCCATTCCACTCTTGCGTAGTAATTTAAGCAAAAGAAATGAAAACGCACTTTAATATATGTATAATACAAGTACCCTTCATAGCTTCTTTTGTAAATGAAAGATAGAGATATTTAAACTATCCCTTGATATATGAACAGATAATCAAATTGTAGTAAAAACACAGTATGTGATTCTTCTTACTGGGTAAAAAATATAGTCTTAATATTATGTGTATATATATCATATATATATATATATATCAAAATAACTACTAAATGTAAGAAAACATATTAAATGTAAGAAACCGTAATAAATACAGGAGCCATTCCTCTGTGCTGTATTTATAAATTCAATAACACTGAGTTAATCCATAATGATAGTAAACAGAGTTTATGACTATGGAGAGGAGTGAAGAAAAACAGGAGGGAGGAGATATTAAAGGACAGGAGAATACTTTTGAGGTTGATTAAGGTATTTGTTTTCTTTGTGAAGGGCATTAAAACTATTGATAAAAACTATTGTCAAGGCTGGCTTCAGAACATTTTGAGAGATTATTAAAATACAGATTTAATAACTGTACCCTTGTCCTGATTTAATTATGTAAGAGTTAGGGTCCTATGTTTACATTTCTTTTTTTTTTTTTTTTTTTGGTTTTTGGTTTTTGGGTCACACCCAGCGGTGCTCAGGGGTTACTCCTGGCTGTCTGCTCAGAAATAGCTCCTGGCAGGCACGGGAGATCATATGGGACACCGGGATCCCAGGGATTCGAACCAACCACCTTTGGTCCTATATCGGGTGCTTGCAAGGCAAACGTCGCTGTGCTATCTCTCCGGGCCCTTATGTTTACATTTCTGACAACCTTTGTGGGAATCCTGATGCTACTCACCAAAATATTATATCTTGAATACAAGAATATAAGGGAATATAAAGTTCATGATGATATATAACTTGGTGCTACTCTTTCTATTCTGCATTACAGCACTCTGATATTAAAGGAGAAAGTGCATTGAGAGGCTGATGTAAGAATGATATGCAGTTATTATCATAACTATTGATTTTATTAAAATATGAAATAGTACGAACACTTGTTTTTTATAAGTAAGATAAAACACTATTCAAACCTTCTGTTAGATATGAAAAATTTGAAGGGGATGATTCTTTAGCAATTGAAATGTTTTCATGCCTCATTTATAGATTTTCATTTATTATTTTAAAAATACATCTTCTAAAAGTGTCTATGGTTTTCCTTTTATTTTATATTTAATGTTAGTCTCAGTGCCTGTCTATTGTAAGACAATTTATCTCTTATATCTAATTATATTTCCAATCCCTTGATTTCAGTTCTACTAAAATCTCATTCATGAGTCTTTTAATTTTTTTCTTTATTGCTCAAAATTTTTTCAGTTGAATATTGCAGTATCCTCAGACTAAACTCCTACTTTCAGTATCTCTTGACTTCTATTAACTCTGCCTTACAAAGTACCCTACTGGCTATTTCTGAAAAATGACTGTCATTACACCATGCTTTTTTCAAGACCATTTGTTTTCTTTATTTGTAATTGGTTGTTTCATATGAAATGCCAAATAATAATGAAAGTGCTGTAAATTATATTAGCTCATTCATTTAACACATATTCATTAACTTCCTAATATTGTACAAAGGCCCTGTTGATAGGTTCATAAAACAAAAATATCTCTTCTTGAAAAAATACCTTTTCTTTCGAGGTGTTCAACATAATTCTCTTCAAGTCTACCACCTTGCACGTGGACTATTTCTAGGTAAGGTCAGATTATGCCCCAAAGACTCACTAAAATTATTTGAAAAATATTGATTAGCCTGGTACATACTGGTACTCAAGAGAGTACTATGTGGGGACAACCATAGTCACATTGAGCTGTTTTGGGGAGTAATGTGATGCTAGTAATTTAACAAGTATCTTGCACCTATGAAATACGTGCTCTACTTTACTATTACTTTGGCCTTCACAAGAAACTTTTAAAATTTCCTTAGCTTTGTAGAATATTTCTTGCTATTACAATAAATTTTCTGGTCTAAAGCAACCTTTCTGAAAAATGTCTCTCTATTAAACAAAGATCTAATCATAGAACTTATATCTCATGTGAATTTCCTTATGTCTTGTTGTGTAGACTCCCCAGAGACAAGTTTTTAAAATCTTACTAATTGGTCAGATATTAGTTTGGTTATTTAAACAGTCTGAGAAGAGCTCAGAGAAGGAAGACATTTCTTCTCTCCTTATCTCCAATCTTTAGACAGAATCTATAGAATAGAGACATATTAAGAGATCACAGGTTAATGGAGAATCTTGGTGTCAATTATTATCTGGTTTTAATTCTTTTGTTTTAATTCTTTTACACTTCTAAATATTTCATAAGTCATTTCACACTATTTTCCTTCTCCATATGTCTAATAGTTTTCTCTTGGAGTTGTATTACTGGGTGGAATGGTTTTTCTTTATTTCGACCATTTGAGAGCCAACTCATCTTTTAAGATCCAATTCCAAAATTTTTCTTTATCCTCTAAGTCAGAATTGATTGCTCCATCTTCTGAACTCCTACTGCATATCGAATTTCAATTTGCATAGTAACTCACTGATCAGTCATTCCCATAAAATGAAATGCGTCCTAGGGCAGGAGAGACACTGACAGTCACTGACAGCACAGCAACTTGTGCTATGCAAAAACTTAAATCATATTGTTGGAATAAAATGTTATGTCATTTAACTTGATTTTTTTTTTACTTCCTTTCAGTTGGTACTACATATATTTTTAACCTCTTATCATTTTTCTATATATAGACTTCAAATAAGGCAAAATAAACCATTATGTTCCTAACACAAATTAAAGAAGGCCTCCAAAAGAGACTGTTCTAATCATTTTTCCATGAAAATTAAACACATTCATAAGTGATAACTATTTTTGAAGTTCAGGTATAATTATATAAATAGCACTTCTTTAATCAATTTGGATTAAACTTAAATATATCTGCTAATATACCAAATCTGCAACTGAGCTAGTCTTTATTTTTTATTTATTTAACTTAATTGTTTATAATCATGAAATGATAAGGCTATTCAGGTTTCAGGCATCATCTGGCTGTTTCTATATCAGTTCTATCACCGGTGTCAACTTCCCAAGCCGGTTTTAAAGTTCTACATTTCCTCAGTCAACAAGGCTCAAAATTTCAACTTATTAACCAATTACTTACAATACTCTATCATTTTATAAGAAACCCCAAAGCTTTGCCAACCAGATATCTGTGGCAAAACTTGGCGCAAAAGACCTACAAATTGTGAGAAGGAATAATAATAGAACATGTCTGATTATTTTACAAATTGACAAGTAGCTAAATCTTCAGCTTACTCAGATTTTATTAAAGGAAATAGAACAATTTGAAAATCCATTATTATACTGAACACGATGATTTTAGGAACTACCAAAGACCATTACTGTTGTTCACAGACCTCATTAGGAAACATTGTCAAGTACCCAGGCATGTCAGTAACCCCTATATGAAACAGATGATTGGGTTAAAACATCTTAACTAAACACTTTTATGTAGAAAAATTCCTAAAACAAATAGAAAAAACTAGGTAGTAAGTGATGCAATAAGAAATTTAAAACGAGAAGCAGTGAAATTTACCCTGAAATAAGCGTCAAGATATGTAAATATAAACACAATAGAAAATTCAAAACAACCTATAATAATAAATATATATTATTTATATACCAAATATCATCATAAAAGCAGAAACAAATTACCATAAAATATTCCAACATTTTGTTATCTAACACACTTTATAGTGCTGTTCCCTTTAATTTTCTAGCTGAATATTTCAGTTATTCTCACAAGAAATGATATTATATTATAATTTTCTATAGAGAAACTATAGAAAAATTTAGTACAAAAAGAAAAAGTGAAGCTAAAGTGTAAAAGTCAAAACTGCTTCATGATTCATGAAGCTGGATTATGTACAGTTATAAAGTACATATTAGCTTGTAATAATAATTATCCTTAAATACATTATTCTCATAATTTTAGTAGATGAATACTTCCACTTAAAGACCACCAGAATTAGGACATAAACTACTGTGTTTTTTTCAACTCTAGGAAGTTAGTTGGTTTTTGGATTGTTTTGCTTTGTTTTGTTTTGGGGTCACACCTGGTGATGCTCCGGGATCACTCCTGGCTATGCGCTCAGAAATTACTCCTAGTTCCGGGGACCATATGTGACTCCAGGGATCAAACCTGGTATGTCTTGGGTCAGCAGCGTGAAAGCAAACGTCCTACCTCTGTGCTATCGCTCCAGCCCCTATGAAGTTTTCTTTTTTAACTCTCATTCTTAGTTTCCCAAGAAAGCATCTTGATTTTTATGAAGTCTGGCTGAATTGACTAAGATCATAAGTTAGATACTAAAGAATAAACACTATATGAATTTGCTTATTTTTACTGCCATTATTTTCTATAACTACAATAGGTTTCTACTGCATTTTATATTTATTCATGTATCTATGATATTAGAAATCAAGAGTTAGATGGGTGAGATTAATGTTTCAAATAGAAACTGTAAGATTTTAGGAACATTGGTAATAATACACAGTTTTAATATAGGTGCTAAATACATTCAAATTAACATACACAAATTATTTTTGTAATTGTAAAAGTTAGATATATATTATATATATATATATATATTAATAAAGCCATTTTTTCCTCCAGAAAAAAAATCCAACAATTGAAGCAGTGACTATTAAAATTCACAATCAATCTACATCACTTTAAAGGTTGTATATGTTCTGTTTCTTACTTCCATTTTATCCTTTTTCATTCTTTGTTAGCTACACTGCTGTATTTGCAAGTTGAAGAACCCATATGCCAGCTTCTTCCTCACCCCCTTCCTAATTAAAGGAATGCTTTGTTTGGAATACTTTGCAGCTGTAAATATGAACTATTTTATATTCTTTGAGGCTCATTCAATTATCTCTAGAAATCTATCCTAATGACTTTTTCCCCTAAAGATTGTTGTGGTTTACAGATGAGTAGTTGTACTAGTTCTGGAGTTCAGGAGTCAGCTAACTGGATTGTGTTGAGGTGTGAAGTGGTCTCCTATGAAGTGTCAGGGTATGCGGTTGCTGATATGGGATTGTGGTGGGTATTGTGCTAGGTAGTTACTTTTGCAGGGAGCCAAATCAACTACTACTTTTTATTGTCCATTAACTGTTCAAATAGGGAAATTATTTTTTACTGCTGAAATGGAAAAATAGTCATAAGCAGAGAAAGAATGTGGGGAGAGAACTTCCTTTTTTTCCTTAATTTTGAATTTTCTGTTAGTTACAGGTAGAGATCAACATAAATCAATAAGTCTGGATATCCAAATTTTGAAGCTGTGAATGTTTAGATTTTATAATGTGATTAAAAACTTAGAGAGTAAGAAATTTGTAGTTATGCTACTAAAGCATGAGTAGTGCTAGTGTTTCAGCAGAGACTAAAAAAAAGAAAGGATTATTCTTAGGACCTTCAGACAGAGCATGACTGTAACATCTTATTTCAGCATTTCTTAAAGTCTCAAATTCAGTTAACAGAACAAAACAAACACAAATTTCTATTGGGTGTTAAATTAGATAGTATTGGGGCCGGAGAGATAGTGTGGTGGCAGAGTGTTTTTGCTTTGCATGTAGAAGGACGGTGGTTCAAATCTCGGCAGCCCATATGGTCCTCCCAGCCTGCCAGGAACGATTTCTGGGCATAGAGCCATGAGTAACCCCCGAGTGCTGCCGGGTGTGACCTAAAAAACAAACAAACAAACAAACAAACAAACAACATTAGCTAGTGTTTTAGTACTTTGCAATTGTAGCCAAAGAAAAATATTTCAGGAGTGAAATTGTACAAAACTCTAACTCTAACTCTCTTGCTTCCAGTAGAAGCAATATTATACATTATTATATTTTGTATTACAGTATTATGTTATAAATTGAAACTGAGGTTATGAAATTTTATGCTGATTTAAACATTTTCCCTTCTTGTACTATATTCCTACTACTTACTTTTCCTTAACATTCTTTACAATAAGCAATTACCTATAAATCCTTATTTCAGGTTTTGTATCTGGGGAACCATAGATAAGACCAAATACAGTCATTGGTAATAAGGGTAATCATTCATGAGGTAGTTCTCTAATGCCTATATATTATGGATTAAATTTATTTATTAAAATTAAAGGTCATATATAGTAACTACAGGAATTAAAAGAGAAAAATGCAATTAAATCCAGAATATTTACTTATTTACTTCAAATTTTCAAATACGTACACCAGAGTGATAGCATAGTCCTTGCCTTACAAAATTTTATAATGTATTACAAACCCCATTTTCTCTACTTTCTGTGAATGTTCATTTTGGTCTATCAAATGTGTTTTTAACCCATCACATCATGTTGGAAAAAAATCCCATATAATATGTTCAAAGTCCAACCAAGCTAGAAAAACTAATTTTGTCATATGTAGATTATATTTTTTGCATTACTGTAATAGATTTCCAAAAGTTACTGTATATGTGTTACCACCTATAGAAGTATATTTGAATTCCTAAAAGTAAATTTGTTGTAAAATTGTATTTGATAGGAATGTTATGAAAATGTAACTAAAACTATAATTTTGCTGCATTTTGGAACAGCTACATGCACAATGTTTATAAGTGCAATTATGTATATTTGATGGTTGGAGCAGAAAAGTCGTTTAACTATGTCCCCTTTCTCTTGGTCCTTAAGATTCTGATAAAAATCACAGTTCATATGTTTTGCAGACTAGGGATAATTAACAGTAGCAAAATTATTTCTAGAATAAATCAATTCAAAATTGATTACATAATATTAATAAAATCAACAGTTCTTTAGAAGATTAAAAAATCATGTGCTATATATTTGACTTTGATAGGCAGATTGTGAAATGCCCAGACTTTAAGTTATATAGTTTTGTTCTATCCATAAAGTAAGTGTCAAAGGTATGTGTTCTAGTTTCTATATATCCACCATAATTTACTTCCCAACTCCACCAGGAACCAAAATGAGCCTGCAGTTAATGGGAATATTAATATTAAAAGGTAGAATCCTGACATTTAGATATTCTGTAATGATCAGTTTTTATGGCAGATATGTATAGAATACATATTCAGAAATATGATAAAACTTCTATTAGCCCTTTATTTTCTAGGATACTGA
Source organism: Suncus etruscus (assembly GCF_024139225.1). Lineage (NCBI taxonomy): Eukaryota > Metazoa > Chordata > Mammalia > Eulipotyphla > Soricidae > Suncus > Suncus etruscus. Next base: position 180,242,117 of record NC_064848.1, read on the forward strand.
TGAGGGACATTTCAAGTAAATCTGGGCTCACTACAAATACCAAATTCAGTATGTATACTAAAAGTGCACTGAAATACTTAAAGAAAAACACGGGCCTATTTTAGCCAGAAAAATTATCCACACCTTGTAATTATTATTATTACAAACCTTGTAGTGAGAACTTGGTAGTAATTATTGTTACTAAAATATCTCAGTTACAACAAAACCTGGAATTTTTATGCTACTAGCATTATGTATGTACTTCTCAGTCTGTTTTAGATTAAATTTCACATAAAAGAAAAGACACCTTAATTCCTTAATTTCCTTAAGACCCTCAGAAGTGTAAAGGATAGGAATGTCCTATCACAACTGAGCATCTCCCCTTAATGCCATTCTTATATTTGAAAAATATAATCATATATTACATATATGTTATATATGAGCCTTTCTAATGTTCTATATATCTAACAAGCTTTCTAATGTTCTCTGTAACTTAACTTTGACCTTGCCTGTATGACAACTGAAGCAACTACTCATTTCCGAGTACTTACTGTTAACAGTTATCTAAGTATAAATTAATTGCCTACCTAACTCTAGGTATTTTATCAGAACTAAGTTCAAGCTTTCTTTGAACTTCTGCATGTTCATTACCTAGGAGATTTTGATGATGGATTTAGTCTGAATCAAAATTTCAAATATGTTTTCCCTCCAGTTGTCAAGTAACAGCTATTTTGGAGGAGCTAATACTAGGTGTGGAGCAATTAAGTTCCTTCTGAAACAGAAAGAAGATTGCTTACCTGACATTAGTCAAGTTAAATATGGTTATTTTCTCTCAGCTCAAAAAAAAAAAGCAAAATAGTTTCTAGTTGAGACTGTTTTAAATCAATTTCTGGAGGATAAAATTTTATTTGGGAAAATAATTCACAAGAGAAATGTCAAGATTGAATACTAGCACTACCTTGTAATAAATATTTTTTAAAAATTGTTATGGTGGGGGCCGGGAAGGTGGCGCTAGAGATAAGGTGTCTGCCTTGTAAGCGCTACCAAGGAACGGACCGCGGTTCGATCCCCCGGCGTCCCATATGGTCCCCCCAAGCCAGGGGCGATTTCTGAGCACATAGCCAGGAGTAACCCCTGAGCGTCAAACGGGTGTGGCCCAAAAACCAAAAAAAAAAAAAAAAAAAAAAAAAATTGTTATGGTGATGGAGGGAATGATTGACTAGCAAACAGGCAAATCACATGTTGAAAATTTGTACTAACTGCCATAGAAAAGTGAAGCTTTCAAAAGTCTACATTTGTTGTTTGTTTTGCTTGTTTTCAGGAAAAATTGAGACAGTATCTTGCCAATTAGCTAGATAAACGCTCTTAATTTCTTTTTATCTTTCAAATAAGTATATACATGTCTATGTACCTCCAAAATTCAATTTTATTTTATATTTTTATCTATAGGTTAATGATAAAGGTCACATCGCATTAACAGATCCAGTATAAATTTTAAAATATTTCGTGAAAGAAATAAGCTAAAAACCTTTGCCTCAATAGTTACAGTTCAGAACTATTGTGCATTCAGTTTTTGAATGAAACTAAGATCTTCATAGCTACTGTTATTAATCTTTCCATTTATGCTACATTAGCTTTTCATGATTTGTGCTATTACACTCATTCTCCCTGATTATTCAAGCCTACATGATTTAAACTTCGTGAAATTAAAACAAACTGAAGTACTGTAATATTACCATCATCTTGCACATTTGTAAGGTGTGGATAATTTTTCTGACTAGTATAGGCCTATATTTAAATATTTCACTGCTCTTTTTGTATACATATTGAAAGATACTTTGAACTGTTTCAGAATTTGCTAATATTAATAGTAAAGTTATATTAATATCAAAATGATTCATAGGAAATCTGAAGTAAATATACAAGATCTCAAATTTTAGATTAGATAAAAAGATGTGTTGACTTATTGATGGAGCAGTAAGAATAAAATCAGACCTAAAGCTACATAAAATAAGTTATACCCTTGTTCCTTAAGGAAAAAATTTTTATAAGCATGATGAAGATTTATCTTTCAGAATGATGGCTTTGGTTGTTGTTGTTGTTGTTGTTGTTGTTGTTGTTTTTGGGTTTTGGGTCACACCAGGCGGTGCTCAGGGTTTACTCCTGGCTTTTGTTGCTCAGAAATCATTCCTGACAGGCTCAGAGGAACATAAAAGTGCCGGTATTCGAACCACCGTCCATCTTGAGTTGGCTCTTTGCTATCTTTCTGGACCCAGAATGGTGGCATTTAAAGTAAGAAAAGTGACTATGCTTTGGTTCTCTTGGTTTCACCAGTTCACCTCAAATTTGTAGCCTAAAAGATAAATGATGTATTACAGAGAATATGGTACAGCTAGAAGTAACAAGGCATTTGTCAAGAATTAAGGTTTTCTTTCCCAAGGTTTTCCTTAAAAGTAGGTAAATAATTATATTCGCAAGGTTTAGTCCCTATATCAAATATTAAGAGTGATGATAAAAGAATTCATCAAATAGCGGTTAGATATTTTCCTATAAAACTCTTATAGATTGAAATGTCTATTAAAACTGCTCTTCAAAGCCTAATTTATCCTTTGAATAAACACCTTGCGTGCTTGTTTCTATGTCTATTTGCTTGTTTTTCTGCTCTGGGAAGCTAATGTTCTCTCTGGACACATATTTCTTTTTCTCCCCTCAGATCTTTCTTAAAATGTTTCAATAAAACAAGGTAGTTTTATTGAAGATAGCTTCAAAAAATAAAATAAAACAAAATGAGGTGTCCATCAGGTCATATATGTAGTCATTAGACTCTTAATTTTTTACCTACATCATGCCTCCAAATTGGCTCTATTAATTCAATCCTAAAATATTGTTGATAGCTGCCAGTTTTTTCATCTATATTTTCACCATGATAGGATATTTTGCCCTTGACTTCTACAATTTCTATCTTCTATTACTTTTTTGAAGCATCCCATCTATCCCAGACCAATTGTATCATGACAGAGTGATTTTAGTGTATATGTCAGTCATTTTATATATATATATATATATATATATATATATTCTGATTTCTTGATGTACTTAAAAAAGAATCACCCTTTAAAAATAGCATTATTCTGGCAATATTAAGTTCTACTTAAATATGCCTCTGCATTCCTTTCTAGTAGCTTCTTGGTCTTTTTCTGGCTTACATTCTTCACCCAGAGATGTTTTAGTCTCCATTCATTTTCCATCTAAGCAGATGAACTTTTTATAATTCTTTTTTTTTTTTTTTTTTTTTTTTGTGGTTTTTGGGTCACACCCGGCAGTGCTCAGGGGTTATTCCTGGCTCCAGGCTCAGAAATTGCTCCTGGCAGGCACGGGAGGACCATATGGGACGCTGGGATTTGAACCGATGACCTCCTGCATGAAAGGCAAATGCCTTACCTCCATGCTATCTCTCCAGCCCCAACTTTTTATAATTCTTAACACACCCCACCAATTCACCATATTTTCCATTGAAATGTCAATTTTCTGATTTTCCTTAAGTTTCTCCATTTCAGTTCACTTTCTTTTTCTCTCTCACTCTTATTTATACCAGGCTAGCTTTGATACAGGCATTAAAATAAAATGTGAATTTTTTTTGTTTTCTCAGTGTTTTTTTCTATTATAGATGAGATTAAGAATTCTTCTTTTACTACTCAAATGCTCTGAGTACTGAAGATACTATGGGAAAATAATATGAAGAATTAAAAACAACTTTATTAATATTGCTAACTGTGAAAAGTATCTTCATTGTTACTCATCCCTAAATTTCCATTTTGAGAGTTTAGGGTTATGTTTTACACCCAACAATTTAATTTCTGGGAGCACCTGGCCCCCCCATTGGAGACCTCCTGATTTCTGCAAGTTTATACTGTAATTCATAGCACAATAAGATTCCATCAGCCCTTGATCTTTGAATACTAGTACCCAAAATTAGCAGTTGGTAACCCTCTCAAATAAAATATTAGATCAATAAATGTTCTTTTTCTAATGATCAATTTGTCATTCTTTTAGATTCAAATGTATTGTGAGTTAAATATACAAATACAGGTAAGTATTACTGGCAGAGCAATTGCTGTATTGTGTATACATATATATTTTTTAATTTGCTATAGACACATATATGAAATGATCAACTATATAATTTGATAATATCAAATGAGATAATTAATGTCACAATGTTCAAATTAATATAATTTTATTCAAAAATCACGTTCAGCTACCTAAATATAGTTATTTTTAAGGCCTTATGTCATTTGATTTACATAGAAATATAATAGAAATTTATTTTTCTGGATATTTTATATGTTGAGTTTAGCACAATGCAGAATTTATGAAAGAACCAGCATATAATATCCAGCATATATAAATGAGACATTATGTTTTATTTTTTCAGTATCTGAAAAATTTGTACACCTAGTTTTTATTTTTTCTAATACAAAGGAACACTATAGAGATTCCATAGAGACAATGTTTTGTATCAGAAAAGGGCATAGATTGTATTTCTTTTCCAAAATTTCAATGCTGAAGACCAATTAATTCAAAATAAAAAGTGTAGAAAGATTTGGCAGAGGATCATAAATATAAGCACCATTATATTTTGAGAAGTTCTTGGTTTTCTTTGTATGAATTAGCAACATTATAATTTTACCTATTCAATATTATTTTAAATATAAAATTATTATCAGACATTTGGGGGTCATTGGTTTCATCATATTAATTAAAATCTGTGGGAATAAAGAAATAGGCAGGAGTGTACTTGTCCAGAAACTTTCAGATCTTCAGGCATAAATTTTGAGGTATGTATATATATATTTTGACTATACCTCCCTAAAACATTTAAAAATAAAATTTTGAATTTTATTAAGTATGAACTACATAGTTACTGGAAAATGAGACATAAAGGGTCTAGAAAAGAACAATGCAGTCTGTCAATTCAGTCCTCATTTATTTTTTTTTTGTTTGTTTGTTTGTTTATATATATTCACATCCAGAATGTGAAATAGACTCACGACTTCACCATAGAATAGTAAAATGGAACTGTTGTGGAAGAGTACTAGTTAAAATGCCAAGAAGGATAAATGGCTTGAAGGAGAAAAAATGTCCTTATCTAGGAGTTGAATGGATAATCATAATAAACACCTCTATAGGAAATGTGAGGCCTAAATACAAAGTCAATAAAGTATGAATTGGAGTGATAGAAAGAGATATTTACAAATAACACAGGAGATAGCTTTATCTGTTGTCTAATTTCACAAGCAAGGGAATGAAGTCAAAAGATGAATTCCTTTTCGAATGACCCCAATATTTACTGTGCCAGGGCAGGAGGGAATAAACAAAAATACAAAAAGTACAAAAACTTGGTTATTTTATATATATATATATATATATATATATTTCACCTTCATTTATTATTGTTATTATTATTTTTATTTACCTATCTATTTTGGTCGATTTCTCTCTTTGGGTGTGATTATTGAAATTGTTGTCCCCAATTATACTTATTTTTTTCTCTTCTTTTCTTTTCTTTCGTTATGTGCTATGCCATGTTTCTTATTTCAAGACCATGGCGTGTTTTTTGTTTGTTTGTTTGTTTTTGTTTGTTTTTTATTTGTTTTGTTTTGTTCTTTGTTTGTTTTTTGTGGTGCTTAACGATATAGCCGAAGTCCTCACTGGATATTTGACACTTCTTTTGGTACTGGTGGAGTGCTTCACCTTCTTTTTCTCCTTCATCTCCCAAATCGAGGATGAGAGCCTCTAGAAGGATTCTGCCCATTTTCGGGGTATTAGACTCTTACCCCAGTTTATTAATTTTCTCTTTTTCAGGCAAAACCACGCAACTTGAACTAGCTAGTCCTGCCTCCAGTTAGAGGGGGAAATAAGGGAGGCATCAAGACCAAACAGGTGCAAGACTACTAAGTAGTAGGTTAGATACAGAGGGGACCACATATTCTAGCCGCCCTGGGGGTGAGGGAAGAGGAAATGGGAGGTAGGACAAAAACGGAGGTGTAGGGAGGACAACTTGGTGATGGGAATCCCCCCTGATTTTGTGTAAATATGTACCTAAAATATTATTGTCAACAATATGTAAGCCACTATGATCAAAATAAAAATTATATTAAAAAAAAAGCAGATACTGGCCAAAAGTATACTTCTTTTTACTCTGTTACAATAACTTTTTTCCCCAAACATAGATAATTGAATTTTAAAGTACAATGTGCTTTCTTTTTTCATTCCCCCTTTGTTTTGACTATGTCTTTAATAGGTCCAGGCAAGTTTGGGATAGTCCATATGGGTTGCCAGGAATTTAGCCTGGTTGATGCATGAAAGGCAAGTACACTGTATTTACTGTACTATATCTTCAGTCCCAAAACACAACGTGTTTTTTTCTTATAACTTTTTAAAAAACATAAGTTCTTGTATTACCTTTCTTTTAGTTAATTACTTGTATTTCATGTATCACTTTCATTTTTTTTTTTACTGACCTTGGGGTCAGTAATCTTAAATGTACCAATGGTTGTAGAATGCAGGGACTTAAGGGTGTTTTCAATGGCCTTGAGAAAATATTGAATAATAAACCATAACAGTTTTCTTAAATGAGGAAGTTTTATTAAATTTACATTCATACGAAAATCTAGGTGAGGATAATTTTTTGTAAGATGCCATCATACACATTAATTTATATGTTTTAGTGATAGCCAAGGATAACTAAAAAATACTTTGCAAACTTTTCAATTAATAAAGTATAGTTTACTAAATCAACATTAACACACATTGCTTTTTGCACCTATTTTATTGTCTGTTCATGACATTAAACTGTTGACACTCATGTTGGCTGACAGCAGATACCAAGCAGGGAAGGATCAAGGATGAACATAGCTGTTTTAGTAATAAAAATTGAGAAGGTTTTATATGAATACAAAGGACTTGAAGTGAAAGACAATCATCTGATCCTAATTAAATGTTTTAAATAACAGAGTACCTGAATATTAGTGTTCATAAGAAAACATCAATGTAAATAAGATTAACAGGTATGGAAAGATGAGATTGATATTTTCTCTTACTATTTTATCTAAAAGTTCTGCCATGGATATAGAGTCTCAGGAAAATCCTACTTGCTTTATATTTGCAACAGAACTACATACTTGATATAAGTCACTTAAATTACTCATTTTAATTTTCCTTTTAACTGTAGAGTTTTGAATAAATTCCATTTGTAATGATATATCAGAGTAGTAGAACATGTATTACAAAGAAAAAGCTAATGACATTACTGGTTTACCTAGTTAGTGGTTCTTACTAGGAAATGACAGTTCCAAGCTCTAGCTTGTAATAAGAGGGATTTTTCTCTAAAATTGGTTTTCATTATGTGAAGCAGCTATTTCTTTCCACCAGGGAACAGCATAGAGATTCTGATACTTTTTGCCCATAGTCAGAGTCTCAGCACTACGTACTATCCAGAGAACCAGGTAATTTACAGAAAATAAAAACCTATAGGGACTATATCCCTGTTGATCTTCTTCCTCTTGATTGGTATCACTCTCCAGAGAATGAAACCCCAGAGAGGAAATTCAGAATGGTTTGTAAGAAAAGGAAGTAGTTGGGGCCCGTGGGTGGCGCTAAAGGTAAGGTGTCCTGCCTTGCAAGCGCTAGCCAAGGAAGGACCTCGGTGGGATCTCCGCGTCCCATATGGTCCCCCCAAGCCCAGGGCAATTTCTGAGCACTTAGCCAGGAGTAACCCCTGAGCATCAAATGGGGGTGTGGGCCGAAAAAAAAAAAGAAAAGAAAAGAAAAGAAGTAGTTATTGATGGCACAAATATACCCTGAGAGACATTCTTCCCTAATATACTCCCCATTATACTTCCCTATATTACCTTTTTAAACATGGCCTGGGCCATGGTCCTAATCTATAAGTTCCATATTGCTCTTTTCTTGTGAAAGAAGTTGGGCTGGTAGAGCCAACCAATCAGAACCAGACATCATCTTGGGGTTCAAAGATAATGTCAGACCATCACAACTTCCTTGAAAATAGAAGTAGCCAAAGTAAATAATAATTTCAGCTAAGACTCTGAGAAGTCCAACAGAGTTTAAATTCATCATTCTTCATAGTGCAACACTTTTCAACTTGCTTTTTGTTTCTTTTTTAAATATATTTTAAGACACGGGTGATTTATAAAGATATTTCATAATTGAGTTTTAAGCAAAAAAGTTCCCAATATATAACCCATCACCATTATCAATTTCTGTTTACTAATTGTCATCTCATTGCCAGTATTAATTATACATATATTATAGAGGTATTGATATAAAAGGTAATACATCACAATATACCAGATACACACCTGTAAAGCATTCCCTTTAATTTGTAGCTTAATATTAGGCCTACATATAAGCTAAATAAATATGTTTAACTCAAATTATTGATATACAATTTTCAATATACAATTGTAATTTACATAAATTTCAAAGTGATGAAATGGAGGATTGTATCAGAAATTATAAAATAATATAAAAAGAAATATTAGCCAAAAATATCTTAGGAGTTTCCTGTAAGATAATATTTAGGGATTCCTGGAGCTGACACCAGTAATGCTCAGTCAATTAGGAATGATTTGATGTTTTGCCATGGAACTGGATATCAGAGCTACAGCCAACAGAGCTTTGGTTCATATAAATATACATATAGTAAAGTTTGAGAGATTCCTGGTATCTAACTCAAGTCCTTTCATATATTCTATGCAGTCCTGACCATTGATTTAACTCCCCAGCTCTGCAGCAAAAATTTAAATCCTACAGAAGTAGGTGAGTTAATTGAAAAATAGTTCAAATAAGCTCTTTTTATTCCTACCAAATGAATAAAAGCATTGTATGATCAAAATACCAATAGGGGACAGAGAGATAGTACAGAGTTTTAGAGGCTTGAATGTAACTGACTCTGGATTACCCCTTGGTATTACCATCACTACAGTGAGGATCTCTGAACAAAAGGCCTGAGAACTCTAAAATAAAATCAATTAAAAATAACAAAAGAATAAATTGTGAAAAGTTTCACACAGAAACAATGTATTTAAAAAACAACTGAATTAAAAATATAGTAGAGGAGCTCAATAGTAAATGGGGAGAACTGGCTTGATCAGTTTGCTAGAACATGTAGCAGCAGAAAACAACAAAACAGAATTTTATATAACTGAAAAATATAAAGATAATATAATATCCTATTGAGAAACATACATTAAATATAATAATATCAGCATATGATATGTGTACCAGAAGGATTTAAAAGAGATAAAAACTTATTTGAAGAAATAATAGCAGAATTTTTCTAAGTAAAGGTTGCTACACATTCAAATTTAAAAAAAAATTTATATTAATAGAAGAATGAAGAAATATCCTAAAGGCTTTGTACTCTAACTAGAAAACCCTGTGTTTGATATTTAGTAGTGCATAGTTTCCTGAGCATAACAAGAGTGGCCACCAAAAACCAAGCCAGGTGTAGAAGAATAATAACAGCCTAAAAACATACCTTAAAATATAATATCATTAAAGTTGTACAAAAGAACTTTTTCTGTATACAGAAAAGTCAGCTGCAAGTCAAGTGCAATTTAAAAGTCAAAGTTTTGAAGACAATTCTACTAGCAATTAGCTACAAAATGTAGGTGTATATATATATATATGAGAAAAACTTCCTTCAAATTTCTAATAATATATAAGGGTGGACATTACATAATGATTAAGAATTTAAACAAGAAATATTATACTTATTAATGCATATCCATCAAACAATAGGTCAGAACTGTGATGAATAAATTAACAAAGCTAAAAATTAAAGGAACAATATGAAAATGGCAGGGGATTTTAATACTCCTTTTATATCCTTAGACAAATCAATTAAACTTCAAATAAATAAGGGAACAATAGCTTTAAATGATGGACTAGACCAGATGGACTTAATAAATGTTTATAGAACATTTCATTCAAAACGGCTGAATTTACATTTTATTTCAAGTGCACATGGGACATTTTCAAGGATACACCATATGCTGGGACAAAAACAATTGTCAACAAGAAGATTAAAATAATGCTAAGTATATTTTAAATTACAGTATTATAAAAGTAGAAATGAATCATAGAGGAGAAAGTTGAAAAACATTAAGTACTTGGAGACTAAGAACTTGATTTTTTGCAATTTTTTTATTTTAAAGCATTGTGATTTACAAAGTTAATCAACAAGTTTTAGACATACAATATTTCAGCACCAACCCAACTACCAGTGTCAACATCCAACTACCAATGTTCCCAGAGTATAACCCATGCCACCACCCCCCACCCCAGCCTACAATCAGAACAGGCACCATTTTTAAATTTGGTTGCTCAAGTTTGGGCCTCATAATTTTATTGTTGTTTATTCTTGGCTTGGCTATTTATTTATGTCCATTCTTCACTCCATCAGTGCACTTGAGTTCCTTTGGGACCCTGTCTCATTATTACATTGTCTTTCTCCTCCTCTTAAAGACCAATATATGACCAAAAAGCACATAAAACATTCTCCTAATCTCTTATCATTAAGGAATTCCAAATCAAGATGACAATAAAATATCATTTAACACCAGTTGAAATGGCATATATCAGAAAAATTGGAAGAATCTGTGTTATGATTAAAAAGAAACTCTCATTCACTGCTGGAGAAAATGTCTGGTAATGTCTGGTATATATATATATATATTAAGCAGTTCATATATATATGTATATATATATAAAGCATTTCAATTCTGAGTTTACTGGGAACCCCCTGACTGTTTTTCATAGAGGTTTAACCAGACATTTTCTCCATATATATACATATATATGATACAGCAATTCTACTTTTGTGTATCTATCTCCAGATAAAAATATAATTCAAAAGAATATATGCACACCACTATGCATCACTTAACTCAGTAAAATAGTAAAAAAGTTAAAATCAACAAAGATGACTGACAACAAATGAGTGGATCATGTAGTTGTGGTACATATATACAATGAAATACTACATTGTTCTAAGGAATGAAGCAGTCATGCAATTCACTACAGTATGGATAGAACTGGAAGATATGTTAAACAAAGCTAGAAGAAGAAAAAACACAGGATGATATCACTTATATTTGGTATTTAGAATAAGTGCATAAAGAAATGCAATGGTTTAAATAGGGGTTGTGTAGAACACTCATTGCCCCAGAATATAATAGAAGAACAAGTTGCTTTTTAAAAATATTTCTGGTTTTGGTCCGCAATCAGTGGTACTCGATGATGACTCCTGACTCTGTACTAAGGAATCAATCCTGGCATTTCTCTAGGGACCATAAGGAGTACCAGAAACTGAAATTGGATACTTTATGTTCAAGGTAAATTTCTTACTACTGTACTGTATCTCAATCCCTACCAACTTGTTTAATAATAAACACAAAGCAAAGCACAGATTAGACACAGATGAAAAACATTTATAGAGACAGATAAAAACAAAGATAAAAATTATGTCACAGTATCGATTTCAATAAAAGTAGTATTTAAAGTGAAATAGAAAAACAGGCATTCCTATACAAAGAAAACTATAAAACTCTGATCCAAGAAATAAGAGAGGACACGCGGAAATGGAAGCACATATCCTGCTCATGGATTGGCAGGATTAACATCATTAAAATGGCAATATTCCCCAAAGCATTGTACAGATTTATTGTGATGCCTCTAAAGATACCCATGACATTCTTCAAAGAAGTGGATCAGGCACTTTTGAAATTCGTATGGAACAATAAACACCATAGAAAAGCTAAAGCAATCATTGGGAAAAAAAATATGGGAGGAATTACTTTCCCCAACTTTATACTGTACTGCAAAGCAATAGTCATCAAAACAGCATGGTATTGGAATAAAGACAGGCCCTTAGATCAGTGGAATAGGCTTGAATACTCAGAGAATGTTCCAAAGATATACAATCACCTAATTTTTGATAAAGGAGCAAGAAATCCTAAATGGAGCAAAGAAAGCCTCTTCAACAAGTGGTGCTGGAACAACTGGCTAGTCACTTGCAAAAAAATGAACTTAGACCCCAGCTAACATCATGTATGAAGGTTAAATCCAAATGGATAAAAGACCTCGATATTAGACCCGAAACCATAAGATATATAGAACAACACATAGGTAAAACACTCCAGGACATTGAGACTAAAGGCATCTTCAAAGAGGAAACTGCACTCTCCAAGCAAGTGAAAGCAGAGATTAACAGATAGGAATATTATTAAACTGAGAAGCTTCTGCACCTCAAAAGAAATAGCGCCCAAGGATACAAGAGCCCCCAACTGAGTGGGAGAAACTATTCACCCAATACCCATCAGACAAGGGGCTAATCTCCAAAATATACAAGGCGGGCCAGGAGAGATAGCACAGCGGCGTTTGCTTGCAAGCAGCCGATCCAGGACCAAAGGTGGTTGGTTTGAATCCCAGTGTCCCATATGGTCCCCTGTGCCTGCCAGGAGCTATTTCTGAGCAGACAGCCAGGAGTAACCCCTGAGCATCGCCGGGTGCGGCCCCAAAACAAACAAAAACAAACAAACAAACAAAACCAAAATATACAAGGCACTGACAGAAATTTACAAGAAAAAAACATCTAATCCCATCAAAAAATGGGGAGAAGTGGACAGACACTTTGACAAAGAAAAAATACAAATGGCCAAAAGACACATGAAAAAATACTCCACATCACTAATCATCAGGGAGATGCAAATCAAAACAACTATGAGGTACCACCTCACACCCCAGAGATTGGCACACATCACAAAGAATGAGAACAAGCAGTGTTGGCAGGGATGTGGAGAGAAAGGAACTCTTATCCCACTGCTGGTGGGAATGCCGTCTAGCTCAACCTTTATGAAAAGCGATATGGAGATTCCTCCAAAAACTGGAAATCGAGCTCCCATACGACCCAGCTATACCACTCCTAGGAATATACCCTAAGAACACAAAAATACAATACAAAAATCCCTTCCTTACACCTATATTCATTTCAGCACTATTTACCATAGCAAGACTCTGGAAACAGCCAAGGTACCCTTCAACAGATGAATAGCTAAATAAACTGTGGTACATATACACAATGGAATATTATGCAGCTGTCAGTAGAGATGAAGTCATGAAATTTTCCTATACATGGGGATGTACATGGAATCTATTATTGTGAGTAAAATAAGTCAAAGAGAGAGAAAGACACAGAATGGTCTCACTCATCTATGGGTTTTAAGAAAAATGAAAGATATTCTTGCAATAACAACTTTCAGACACAAAAGGAGAAGAGCTGGAAGTAACAGCAGCTCACCTCATGAAGCTCACCACAAACAGGGATGAGTTTAGTTAGAGAAATAACTACATTTTGAACTGTCCTAATAATGAGAATGTACGAGGGAAATAGAAAGCCTGTCTAGAGTATAGGCAGGGGTTGGGTGGGGAGCAGGGAGACTTGGGACATTGGTGATGGGAATGTTGCACTGGTGATTGGTGATGTTCTTTACATAACTGAAACCCAAACACAATCATGTATGTAATAAATTTGTTTAAATAAAAAAATTTAAAAAAAATGAGCTGGAATTCAGGGCTTGAACTGTGAATAATAATAAGGGGATTAAATGTTCCCAATCATTATGTAGTCCTAGCAACCATAATTTTTATATATACAGCCTAATAATAAAGATATTATATATGCTATCTATACATAATAAAAAAGGAAAATAAAAGGCATTCTTGCAATAATACTGTCAGACACAAAAGAGAAAAGAGCTGGAAGTTATAGCTCATCTCATGAAGCTCCCCACAAACATGGATGAGTTTATTTAGAGAAATAACTACATTTTGAACTGTCCTAATAATGAGAATGTACGAGGGAAATAGAAAGTCTGTCTAGAATACAGGCGGGGTTGGGTGGGGAGGAGGGAGATTTGGGACATTGGTGGTGGGAATATTGCACTGGTGATGGGTGGTGTTCTTTACATGACTGAAACCCATACACAATCATGTATGTAATAAAGTTGTTTAAATAAAAAAGAAAAGAAAATACAGCAATAAAAGCATTTCAAAGTCAAAAAAAAAAAAGAACCTAAAGTCTCAAACACTTAACTATTATCTACTACTTGACAAGTGAATAACAAGGTTAAAAATTACTAGATTGATAAAGAGCAAAAAAAATGAAATGTTTGGGTATGGAGAGATAGCAAATTTGTATGGCGTTGGCCTTGCATGCAGCCAATTCAGGAAGGACAGTGGTTCAAATCCCAGCATCCCATATGGTCCCCATGCCTGCTAAGGGCAATTTCTGAGCACAGAACCAGGAACTCGAGCGCCGCTGGGTGTGACCCAAAAACCAAAACCAAAACCAAAAACAAAAATTAAATGGTAAACAGAAAACATTAAAGAGAACAATGAAATAGAATTTTTCTCTTTAAAATCATCTTACCATTTTTATCTATTCGTTAGAATTTCCTCTTTTCTTTATGAATACAGCTAAAGTGTAAGATGAGACTAGTGTGATAACTATGTCAATAAAATTAACTTTCTATTTTATAACCTTAATAAATATGTAACCTACTAAGATAGAATCAAGAATAAATAGAAATAAAATAGACTAAAGAGACTAATTATATGCATGGAAATTGAAACAATAAGAAGAAATGTACTTAAACACAATGTGGGAGCATATGATTTACTAGTGAATTTGCCAAACCTGTTAAGAAGAGGAGCTAGAGAAAGTATATCCTGTATATGAAATAAGGCACTTGTCTTGCACATGGAAATGCCAATTCAGTCCCCAGAACTACATATGATTCCATGAGTATCAGAGGAGTGATTCCTGAGGACAGAGACAGGAATAATTCTTGAACATGTCTGGTCATGGCACAACACCTCCCCAAACAAAACAAAACAAAAAGACAATAAAATCGCAAACTCCTAAATAAGATGCATGCTAACTCTTCTCAAAGTCTTCAAAATAAGGAAACAAGAATACTTGCTGACAGATTATATAAAGCCAATATTATACTAATTCCAAAGCATGAGAAAGTTACTAGAATCAACAAAATCAAAGGAGCAAAGCAAGATAACCATATCCTAAATTTCCCAAAGAACAAAAATATTCTCAAAAAAAACATTAGCAAATTCAACAGTACATTGAAAGAATCAACCCTATGAACTAATAGCATTTATTTATGAGATGCAAGGATAGACATATGTTTATATATATATTCATGTAATATGCTACAGAACAACAAAATAATAAAGATTATTTGATAATATGAGAAGTTACAAGGAAGGCATTTGAAAAATTTTGGTTTATTATAACCAATAAAAATACCATTTTAAGATAAGTTCTCACCAAAAGAGGGATATTAAATTCCAACTCAGCACAATAAAGATCTTACATTGCACTGCTATGGCTAATACACAGAATATTTAAAATTATAAAGCTGTTGTTTAAAATTATTTATTTAAATTAGTGTTAAAAGTTTTGTCAAGAGAATTTAGACAATAAATAAAAGATATCTTGAAACAGCGCAGTATGATAAATATATAAAAAACCTTATAAACAAAAAAGGAACCATCATGCATCACAAAACACATAACAAACATTAGTAAGTAAAACTGAATGTTAGTGGAATAAGTAGAGAAAATAAGAATAAATGGAATATAATAAAAAACTTCAAAACATATCCTGATAATATATACAAATCCATAAATTATGAACTGAAAACATAAAATGCATAAAGGAATAAATGGTCTTGGGATTATTTGTCAACTGCATGCTAAAGAATTAATTAATTAATTAATTAATTCAATACCCAGAAACAAAATTGGAAGAGATAGTGTACAGAGAATGTAGGGCATTTTACTTTTCTTGGTAGTCCCATTTTTAAAAAATAGATTTTATATTAACACATAAATTTATGATATCCTTACATGAAATATATATAATAATTTTATTTACATATTTTAAGTGACATTATTGAAATGTTCAGTTTTGTCTAGCAGTTCTAAACTAATTCACTTTAGGGCAAGGTTTGAAAAATGTCCTGAGAGTTGAGGCCACATAACCTCCAGAAATGGTACTTTCATATATGTGCTGTCTTGAAGTTTGTGCTGAATGATTGACATGTTGGCACTCTTACAAGCCTTCAAATGCTCTCCCTGTGCTAAGATTTAATTATTTGGCCATTTTGACATTAACTTGCTGGGGGCCAAAAGCATCATTGGCTCCCTTTATACTGAAATTGAAGTCTTATTTTCGTAGTTTCTTGTCCACATTTTACTTTTTCATATGTGAATTCAATTAGCTGTCTGTCAAAGTATCTTGCAGAATGACATATAGCATCAATCACTCTATTAGTCTTGCTTTATATGTTTTGTTGATTTTTTTTTCCGGGCCTGGAGCAATAGCATAGTGGGTAGGGCATTTGCCTTGCATGACGAGGACCCAGGTTCGATTCCCAGCATTCCATATGGTTCCCTGTGCCTGCCTGAAGTATTTTCTGAGCGCAGAGTCAGGTCTACCACTGAGTGCCTCCGAGTGTGGCCTCAAAGCAAAACAAAAATATTGTTTGTATCTTAAAGACAGTTCTATTTTCTGTTTTGTTTTAGTTTTTATTTATCTAACTCTCACTTGAAACTATTGCAAGTTTTCTTTTTCTCTTTTTTTATTTCCTTTCTTGAGATTTTCAAAACTACTCAGGGCCTGCTTTTCTTTGATTTATCACTTTGTAGTTACTCAAAAATCCTAGTGAGGCATACCTCTGCCCTCCAATTATACAATACCAGCGTTTTCACATCTCAGACTATAAACTTATAAACAAAAGTTTCCAATATCCTGATTCAGAGTGTTGTAGAAAGCACAGAAAATGGGCCTTAATGTTTTGATCTTTGAGGATGCCAAAAACTATCCATCTCATCCTATTTTCAGGAGTTTGGAACTTACTAAAAATTGCTCTATGGTATCTCATTTTGTTTTATGAAAGGCAACTCATTTTATTAGAAAGAACATGTAATTTAGAATCAGAGGGTCTGATTTAAAAGACTGCCTAACAGAACTCTGATTTAAGCAATTTGTTCTCTCTAAAATGTTAAATTTGAACATGAAGAGCTACCACAGCAGGTTAAGGTGCTTATCTTACCCATGCCCTAGCCAAATTCATTTCTCAGCACCTTATGTGGTTCTTTAAATCCCACTAGGAATGATCACTGTGTACACAGCCATGCTTAAGAATAAACAATGCCAATTCCCAAAACTTAATAAATAACACAATGCTGAATTTTATAGCTTTAATACATATGTCATTGATTTCAAACTGTTCTTCATGTGATATTGGTGGAGGGAAATTTGCTTTTTGGTAGTGGATGTTTTGGTAGATCTTTGCAGGCATGAAATTATCACAACCTATCATGTAAATCATGATTTTTCAGTAGAAATAAAGTGAAATAAATAGAAGTAAATTTATTTCTGAAGGCTACTGTGAGGATGAACTGAGATATTGGTTAATAACATATCATATATATCATGTTCAGTGATACATAGAAATGACATCAATAGACTTAATGTTCTGAGACAAAATAAAAATTACAAACTTCTATTACTGATTAAGACAACCCATGAGACCAGAAAAATAGTAGAATAGAAGGTTCTTGTTTTGCATGCAGCCTACCTGGGATTGATAATCAGAATCACATATCATTTCAGAACCCCTTCCAGGGGTGACTGATGAGTAGAACCAGGAGTAAGCCATGAGCAATGCCAGATAAATCCCCCATTTTTATAAAATACCTTGGATGAGGAACAACTATTAGTAACATATTTTCATTAGCCATTTTATATCCTGTTACTATAATATTAACTACTTTATAAATTTCATCATAAAGAATTTTCACAGAATTTATCAAAAATTCTCTAAAGATCCTCTATTTAATACTACAGAAAATCCCAAATATTTTAAGCATGATTAGTAATATAGAAACCTATGGTTTTAGTCTTTAATTTTCCATAGAAGAAATTAAGTGAAACTGACAAAGTAACATACCATTTGTAGAAACATCAATTTCCTATGATCTCTAGTGTGAAACACTTCATTAAAAAGTATTAAAATAATTAGTAGGAGCAAAATTAATGGAACTACTCAAAATTTAGTGGTAAAAAAGTGTGATTGCCAATTGTTTCTTGGCTGAAAATGACTAACAGTGTAAAATGACAGTATACACTTTTTTCTTAGCTCCGCTATAATTTTTGGTGAAATGCATGACTACTCATTATTAAATGTTCTTTTATTTTATTGTTTTAGAGCACTATAGTAATCAGTTTTCACTGTAATGAGAAAAGCTACTAATCAATAATTAGATACCTGCAAAGAAAGCTAGCAGCCTAAAATATAGCTTCTATGAATTTGAACATTAGCACCCAGAGGGAAATATTATATTATTGAAAGATGCTTATAATGGCACAGCAAAGGTAAGATGTATTTTTATTTTATTGTTTTATTTATTTAATATCAATCTACTTCTGTTTCCAAGTTCATTGAACTGATTCAGTTTAGCATACAAAAAGTGTATGTAAGTGATATAGAAAATCTCTTCCAATTATTTGTAAAAGCATTTGGTGATGACACTATGCATTTATTATAATTCAGAAGAAAATAAATTTATAAAATTGATCTAGTATCTTTTTTTATTGAAGGGACAAAAATTTTAATAATGAATTTTATATGATTAAATAATGAATAATGAATCTTATATGATTAAAATTTAGTTTATTTTTCACTTGAGCATTTGTATTTTCCCTAATATATATATCCCATATATGAGAGGTACCATTCTGACTCTTCCTCTCCTAACTTCATACAGCTTACCCATATAGCAGCAAATCACATGGTTTATCTTTTATTATTGCCGAGTTGTATTCCATTGTGTATATGCACCATAATTTTCATATCCATTTTCCTGTTGTTCGACATTAGAGTTGCTTCCAGATTTTGGCCATTGTGAATAATTCTACAATTAACATAGGGATAATGATGTCTTTCTTTTCTTTTCCTCTTCTGTTTTTCTTCTTTGAGAGGGGTATGCCCATTGGCACGTAGGGGCTTCAGGGTCTGCACTCAGAAATGACTCTTGGCAGATAGGGGGATCATATAGGAAGCAGGGGAACAAACCTGAGTCAATCGCACACAAGGAAAATGCACACCGTGCTATGCTACAGTTCCGGCCCCTAGATTGCCTTCTTTCTTTCCTTCCTTCCTTCCTTCCTTCCTTCCTTCCTTCCTTCCTTCCTTCCTTCCTTCCTTCCTTCCTTCCTTCCTTCCTTCTTCCTTCCTTCCTTCCTTCCCTCCCTCCTTCCTTCCTTCCTTCCTTCCTTTCTTCCTTTCTTCTTCCTTCCTTCCTTCCTTCCTCTTTCTCTTTCTTCTTTCTTTCCTTCCTTCCTTCTTTCTTTCTTTCCTTCTCTCTTTCTTTCTTTCTTTCTTTCTTTCTTTCTTTCTTTCTTTCTTTCTTTCTTTCTTTCTTTCTTTCTTTCTTTCTTTCTTTCTTTCTTTCTTTCTTTCTTTCTTTCTTTCTTTCTTTCTTTCTTTCTTTCTCTCTCTCTCTCTCTTTCTTTCTTTCTTTCTTTCTTTCTTTCTTTCTTTCTCATTCTTCTTTCTTTCTTCCATCTTTCTTTCTTCTTTCTTTCTTCCATTTTTCTTTCTCTTCTTCCTTCCTTCCTTCCTTCTTTCTTTCTTTCTCTTTCTTTCTTGCTTTCTCTTTCTTTCCTTCACTCTCTTTCTCTCTTTTTTCTTTCTTTCTTTCTTTCTTTCTTTCTTTCTTTCTTTCTTTCTTTCTTTCTTTCTTTCTTTCTTTCTTTCTTTCTTTCTTTCTTTCTTTCTTTCTTTCTTTCTTTCTTTCTTTCTTTCTTTCTTTCTTTCTTTCTTTCTTTCTTTTTCTTTCTTTCTTTCTTTCTGTAAAACCTAGCAGTGCTCAACGGTCACTCCTGGCTCTATGCTCCGAAATCTCTCTTGGCAGGCTCGGGGACCATATGGGATGCAGGGATTCGAACCACAGTCCTTTTGCATGCAAGGCAAATATCCTACCTCCATGTTATCTCTTTGATCCCATAGATGCTTTTCTTAATAGAGATTTGGGGGCCCTTGGCATTGGTGCCAAAGAAAGTTCATTTTTGGGGTCAGACTTAATTATTTTTATTTAATTATTCACATTAGTTTTCAAAAAGTTTGGACCAGTTGACATGGCTTTCCTTATTTTCCCTGTAGTGCATTTAGGGGACTGGTGTTTTTGTTTGTTTGTTTTTGGTTCTTTTTTCTTTTTGCTGTGGAGCCACACCCAGTGGCAATCAGGGGTTACTTTCTGGCTCTGCACTTAGAAATCACTCATTGCAGGTTCTGGGTGATCATATGGGATGCTGTGAGCCAAATGCAGGTTATCCATATGCAACACAAATGTCCTTCCCAATGTTCTTTGTGATGTGTATCTCTCTAACAGGTGTGATATTTTATCTCATATTGCATTTGTTTGATGATATCTTCTTGATTCTTATTTACTTGATCAGTGATGCACAATATTTTTATATACCTTTTCCCATCTGTTCCTGTAATTTGATGAAATTTCTCATCATCAATTCCCTCCAAATTTTGATGGGGTTATTTGTCTATTTTTCTTTTAAAGCACTCTACAGTGCTTTATAAATCTTGAAAATCATCCCTATGTCAGATGTGTTTTGAGAAAATATTTGTTCTGGAATCAATCCAGCTATGCTTACAGCTAAATCCTGGCTCTCCAGTGCCTGGGATCAAATCTGGAATAGCCAAATTAAAGGCAACATAAAATTCACCTTTCCAAAAATCTAAAAATATCCTACCTGCTCTGATATCTCTCCAGTTCCACACCCACATATTTTAGGTTTTTTAGGACACCTGGTGGCACTCAGGTTTTACTCCTGGCTCTGTGCTCAGAAATTACTCACAGCAAACTCGGGTTACCATAGGGATTCTGGAATAGAACCTGAGTTGTTGCATGCAAGTCAAATGCCCTAGCCACTGTGGTTTTGCTCTAGCCCCTCTACCTCCTATATTAAAACAAAGAAAAGACATATTATCCTCCTTAAGATTTGTCTACACTTCAATCTGATCTGTGTAATCTCTTTCTATTACTTCATTGTGCCTTTTCTGCCTAAGAGATCTGCATTTCAACATGAAATTTATATTCTCAACTTCTCCCATTTGCAAAATCACATGTTTTTTTCTGGACCATATAGCTATCTCTTCTTCATCCTCTCATAAATTTCCCTGAAAACTGATTTCCAATATTTTCCCTCTATAGAAGCCCATCTCTCTCTTGCATATATATGCATTGCTTTCTTTCTCTCCTTTCACCTTTATATAAATTTATTAAAATAAAAACTGTTTCCTTAAAAAAATTTAATTTTGAATATAAAATATAAGAAAAATAATTTTATTATGTCAATATGTTTTATTCTCTTATATTATTAAACTTACTCTAGACATTTATTTATACATTTATATTGGATATCAGTTATTTACCTAGTTAGATATTTGGTTACCTGATCACCAGTAGGATTGTTTTCTAAGTGCATATCCTAAATGCAAAACTGAAAACCACTAGGTATAAAATAAAACAAAAGTAAATATCGGGTTGAAAAAGATTCTCTTAGCAGAAGTATAATTAATAAAAAAAATTTTATCAGCAAGAAAGACTGTTATTGCTAGAATCTTCTTCTTTTAGAAGGAACAAATAGTATCACTATACTAACATAGAAATACACTTATTGAGTAGTGAACAGCTTTGTATTTTTATGGTAAACTACACTGAGCAGATCTTGAGAAAATGTTCTATTTTTTGAAGTCTGCATCATGATTCAGCTTTCTCCAGAGTTCAAAACTTTCCTTTTTTTTTTTTTTTTTTTTTTTTTTTGGTTTTTTGGGCCACACCCGGTAACGCTCAGGGGTTACTCCTGGCTATGCGCTCAGAAGTTGCTCCTGGCTCCGGGGACCATATGGGACACCGGGGGATCGAACCGCGGTCCGTCCAAGGCTAGCGCAGGCAAGGCAGGCACCTTACCTTTAGCGCCACCACCCGGCCCCCTCAAAACTTTCCTAATAGATAATGATTATACAGTTATATACTAGACCAATTTTTCTTAGTCTTATCTCTGACCATGATCCTTTTTTCCTGCCTGCAGTGCCTCAATCCTAGTTGGATATATAATCTCATACTATCCCCACTCCTTGTTGGAATGATTTTTATCTGTAGCTTCACTGAAATGTAATGGGAACTCCTAGTTGAAAATGCTGTGGTAGATGAACAGGCACTGAGGGTAGAAATAGTGATTTCCAGTAGATGCTGAACAAACTCAGACACCACATATCTCCCAAGATATACTAAGACAAAATGGAGGGTAGCTGGGGAGATAGTACAGTAGGTACGGTGCTTATTTCGCATGAAACCAAACTGTATTCATTTCCAAATACCCCATATGGTCCCCCAAGCTCTTCCAGGAGTGATTCCTGAACACAGAACCCAGATTAAACCCCAAGTACTTCCTGATGTGTACTTCCTCCAAAAAATGTTGGGGTTGAATGGGTAAATGTGACTACACAAAACAGAGGAGTTATTTTCTCAAAATTTAGCATCTCATTGGGTATTGAGTTGTGAGCAAAATTTTCTTTACAACTAATATATTGAGCATGAGGCTTACATCTTGCCTTTTGTTAACATGGTGTAACAAATTGGTTGACTTGTGTATAATGAAGCATTCTTGCACCTGAAATAAATCACACTTGATCAAGGCTAATATTTATTATAAATGCAGTTTTATGGGCTAAGGATATAGTGTCATGTTGATATATCGCCTAATATAGAGGCCAACCAGGGTCTGTCCTCAACACTGCTTGTGTCCCACTTGGCAGAACAAAAGTGATACCTGAGCACAGAGCACAGAGTAATCCATGAGCACAGATAGAGGTACCTCCTAAAACAAAAAGAAAAGCAAATTAGTTTCTTAATCATTTATTATAAAATGACAGTAATAGTCGATCATATACAAACCAGTTTTTCTTGTCCTTCGTGGTCATCATGAATCCAAATTAGGGTTTTGGCATACCACAGGGGAAGTAGAATTCAAGGTAAGTTTTAGAGAGAATCGAGCACAAAATAAATCATAGATGAAAAGCCAAGAGCCCAGAGAGTTTAGATATGTTTTGTATGTATGAAAAGCATTATTATCAAGAACTTAGAGAAAGTGTAGGAAGCTATTTGGCTCTGGGATATCAGAAGTAAAAGCAGGGCTGGAGTAAATAAGTAATATGTTCAAAAGTGTAAAATTCCAAGAAGGGTAAAGTGAAGTCAAGAATTAAACATTACAGAAGTAAAGACCTGCTTTTGTCTTTTCCCCATTCAATCTCATTTCTAGATAGCAATACAAACATTTATGGATTATATCAAATCACTCTGGTGGGTTTTTGAATCCACCAATTGCTCTCATAGTTTTAATTTTTCCCTGACACATAAATGCATAACTTCAGTTCCTTATAAAGTTATCTTCATAGGTTCCATAAAAGAGTAAAGCCAAATAGCACTTGAAAATTGCTTAGCAGTATGTCTCTGATCATGTTGTTAAGTAAGTCCTGTGTTATCTCTGTATTCTGCTTTATTTATCTTTTCTATCTTAATCAACATTTGAATAAATAATACAGAATTAATACTTGTCATGATACTACATATCATATCTCAGAACTTATTTTTCTTAGGTATTAACCTATATATTTTTGAAAAAATGCTGAAAGTTTTTATTGTTTCAAAGCTTAATATAATTTTAATGATTATTTTTTAAGAATAACAAAATTATGGCAATGTTTTTATAAATTGGGGTCTCAGATATTTCTCTTAAAATCATTAAAAATGAAAAAATGTAGTTTACAAGTAGAATATACTAAATATAAGAATAAAGTGTTGAAGCTAAAAACTAAACTGTTAGTACTTACCTGGCAGGGAAGATACCATGATCATGAAGGTAGTTTTTCCAGGGTGAGGCTCACCCATTGCGATTTCCACAAATGTGAGAAACTCGACTGCATAATTTGTGGTAGTGGGGGACTGCATTCGCTCTCTCCCCTGGAATAAAAAAAGAAAAAAATCTAAAATTTTATAAAAATATATCAAAATTTTAGACAAAATTAAAAAAGTTAAATAAGATAAACTAGGAGTCACATCTTCTGGAATCACACATGATTCTAATCTTAGGACAGAATGTTTTATACTTAAGTAACCTCTTGGATGATCTACAGAGTAGTTGTTGAAATGAAACTTCTCAAGTCAAAAACCATTGCAAATAGAAAATGACTATTTTAGTGTTGATTCTATCGTGTCTGTGTCTCCTATGGTGTGATACTAGGATGTCAGTGAACACCCAGTTGTGATACTTGGAAAATAAACTCTTAAACTCTTTCATTTCCTTCAGATACCAGGTTTGATTAAGTATATGCTGATGATCCAAATACCATTATACATGATGACAGCTTTTTCTGCCATGTTATTTCTAAAACTTTAAGTATTGATAATTTTAAAATAGCATAGGTCATGTAAAAGTGCAGTTTTTAAACTCTGGTTTTACAAAGGACTAAAAAATTAACTGGAAATTGGATAGATATAATAATGGGTAGGGCTCTGGCCTGGTACATGATCAACCTGGGGTTAATCTCTAGCATCACATATCACCAAGAGGTGACATAATATGAATATCACAAAGAGGTATTCCTGTGTGAAAAGCCAAATGTAACCACTGAGCATCACTTATGTGATCCCCCCAAAAGCTAGATCAATTATTCAAGGAATTTGGATTTACTATTTCTATTACATTACTTTTTTTATTAGGTAGAAATGTGTGTCAGTATTCATTACTAACAGAATAGACACAACACACTGTATCAGATTGTTGAATTTGCCATTATCCATTTAGTCATTAAAAAAAACTTAAATTAGGTCCTGAGTGAGAGGATTTTCTTTAAGTCGTGAGGCTACACTCAGAAATGCTCAGGGTTTACTTCTGTCCCTGTGCTCAGATCACTCTTATGGTACTTTTGGAACCATATATATTGCTAGAAATTGAATATAAGTCAACTGTTTGCAAGACAAGTTACCCACTATAGTAATTTCACTACTGATTTAGACGATGCCTTATTGTCCTTAATTTAAATTTGTGGAATATATGAATGCGAATATATTTATATATAAATTAAAACAGCAATAAAAGTATGAATAATGGAATAATGGCAGATTTCTAAAGCCAAGTATAAAGGTTATTTTGTATTTTTACTTAATATTAGTCATTAACATTGATGAGTATAATCTCTTCAGCCAGACATTAATCTATAGATTCTGTATCCTACAATCCTATAATACATTTAAAAAACATCAATAGCTTACATCTTTCACATGATTATAAGAAGCTTTAAGAAAGAAAATAACTTGCTAAGTTCACACTAACAAGACTGGCAATTATCTAGAATCCTGGTTTCTCTCATGCTAATGTAGAATACAATTTTTATCACTATGTTGATAAACTCATTTTCTATACATGCTATCATTAAATTTTGGGCACTTTCATTATCTTTTCTGTAACTTTATTTTCTCAGGTTTATTGACTCTTTTTAGTGATTATCTTTATTATATGTTATGAGGTTGTTATGATGACTAAATGCTATATAATGAAAGATTAAAAATAGAAACTGGATAAACCTTTGTACTTACTTCCAAGCTAGACAGTTCCTTAATTTTTACAAGTGACTCTAGAATAGAACTACTGTGAATTGCAAAGACCTTGCTTACATGAAAAACTCCTTAAACTTCCATTGTTGTTATATGACAAAAATTTTTACAGGCATTAGAATAATAACACCTGGATATTTTTCTAGAGTAGAATGAGTACATTAACTATCAAATATTCACTTTGAGAGAAATATCAAGTGTCCTTTGAGTAAGAACTAGGTGGACAAATGAAAAATGTAAATCTGCCATTGATCTGAAGACTATCGACTGAAAATCAGTCTGGAAAGAGGGAAAATACAGGCCAATTCAGCTGTATTATAATCATAGATGCATGGCACCTACAGAAACAGAAAAAGATGAGTAGGTGAATATTGCAAATGCTAATGATCGTCACATTATATATAGTAATCGGGTATGTCTCTGTTCATGAAAATGGTTAAAATAACAATTTATTCTAAACCTCAGCAAAGATATTCTAGAAATTCCTCTTTCTAAAGAAGATTTGTGACAAAAGCATTAAATGCAGATGGAGTTTAAAGTCTCATTCCCTTAGCTCATATGGAGATTGTCTTATGTTTTGTTTGGTTTTGTTTGGTTTGGTTTTGGAGCCACACCCAGTGACACTCAGGGGTTACTACTGGCTATGAGCTCAGGAATCACTCCTGGCTTGGGGCCATAGCAGTGGTGCAGAGCAGTAAGACTACTACTGCCTAGGACGAACTGCGATTTGATCCCCTGACATCCCATATGGCCCCCCAAGCCAGGAGAGATTTCAGAATGCATGGCCAGGAGTAACCCCTAAGTGTCACCAGGTATGGTCCAACAAAAACCAAAGAACAAACAAATAAAAAAAAGAAGAAATCATTCCTGGCTGGGGAGACCGTATGGGACACGGGGGAATCAAACTGCAGTCCGTCCTAGGCTAGCACAGGCAAGGCAGACAGACGCCTTACTACTTGCACCACTGTTCCGACCCCTGTCTTTATGTTTCATCCATGGATAGACGATAAAACATGTATATTTTCAGGAATTATTTTAAGATAATGTACATTATATTTTTGTCCCAAGAGAGCAGTTCAACATGGTTTGCATAGAAGAGGCCTAAGTTACTTCTGGTAACATATGGCCCTCTGTGTACTGTTGGGTATATCTTCTGAGCACCAAGTAAGGAGTAACTTTCATGAACTACATGCTATTTCCAAAAGACATAATGACAACAAAATAAATACTGAATTTAAACTTAAGAAATAAATATATCAAGACATCTAAAGATAAAACATGGTGTTTAGTTCACATATCAATAATACATGTGGCACAGAGACAAAAATCATTTTCATTGTTGGTTTCTAAATATACTGGTACAGTTATATTATTTTACTTACATTATAAATGACTGCTCTTCTGTCAGTGTAATTGAATTGTTGCAGCTAATATGTCTGCAACATTTAAAATATGTAGTATCTTAGCCTTTATGAGAAAAGTTTACTGAACCCCTAATATGGTTCATATCATTGTCATTTTTTTAAAGGATACTTGATTCTTTGATTAATAAGAGGAATAAATCTAGAACTTACCAGAACAGGAGAATTATCAATAGAGGAAGGTAACAAATTGTTTAAAGACAAAGAGAAAATAAAATGATTATGTGACTACTTCTTTTCAGAAATACGGTATTTCAAGACCATACACAGTAAACTTACTTTTGAAAACATATAAAGTTAAAGAGGTTCAGAAGGAAAATTATTGAAAAGAGGATATATCTAAAAAGAGAGGTGGAAATGTGATATTCTGCAGAAATTTCAGATACAAATGTAATTCATTTGATTCAATTCATGCAACTCCAAATAAATAAGGCTGACAAAATAAGATTGTTTAAATCACCAACAATGAATCAAATTAAGATATACATTGATGGGGCTGGAGAGATAGCTTGGAGACAAAGTGTTTGCCTTGCATGCAGAAGGACAGTGGTTCAAATTCTGGCATCCCATATGGTCCCCTGAACCTGCAAGGAATGATTTCTGAGCATAGAGCCAGGAGTAACCCCTGAGCATTGCCGGGTGTGACCCAAAAACCAAAAAAAAAAAAAAAAAAGATATACATTGATTCAGATCATAGAATCAAACATGCTACCCCTTCTATATAATGAGAATGCAATAAATTCTGAGTCTGAGATAGGAAGTAATGAGGGAAAATAAATAATACACTTCTTTAAATTTAGCCAAGCCCTAATGATGCATTGTGCTATGACGTTTGCTGTACTTAACATATTTGACATTGACCCCATTCCATCACCATGTTTCTTCATCTATTAAAATTCTAAGCTGAATATTAGCTACTTCCTTTTAAAAAAACTTCCAAAAGCATTATCTCTCATGCAACCACATTTATCTTACAACAGTTATCTAGAGAGAAATATAGGGAGAAAGCTAATGTGAAAATCAAACTAGGCTTAATTGACCAAATTCCACTAAATGACTGGGTCTATGAAGATTTGTTGTTGCTAGTAACAAATGTTATTTATTCATTTAGTTTTAAGTTGTGTGTATGGGGTTGGGTTCCAGGGAAAAACGCCATGACTTCACACATGAAAGACAAGTGCTAAATGTGCTGTTATGTCTCCAGCCCTAGGAATATTTTAAAACTCTAAGATAAACTATGTAAATAAGAATATTTTCATGAGAAATTAAAAGTATTTGATATTTATATCTCAGAATCCAAAATTAAAATTTATTGGAACTTAGTCATAGCCACTTGTATACCTATTATATTCAGTTGTTTTTTGAACTGTAATAGCAGAGCTGAGTTTTGGTATCAGAGATTTTATGGACCGGATATCTGAAAACATTTAGTTCTTCTAGACTTTGACATAACTGTATTTTGACATATACCTGATAAATAAGTATCTACCCTACCTTAAACTTAAAAACAACCTTCATAGTTATTATAATTTAATTGCTATCTAATTGACTTTATTATTTCATAAAGAACATTCCCTGGGGCATACATTTCTTACATACCTTAATATTTATGTTCTGGGCCTGTAGCACAGTATGTCTGGTACTTGTTCTTGTACATGGATAAACAGGATTAGATCTCTAGCACCCAATACGGTCCTCTGAATCCCACCAGAAGTAATCCCTGAGCGTAGAACCAGGAGTCATCTGGTTGCAGTTGTGACCACCCCAAACAAGTGAAATTTAAATAATATAAAAAGCCATGGTCAGTTATTTAGCAAAAATTTATGCATTTTCCAATAATGTGTGTGGAGTTTTTAAGCTAGAATACTTATACAGATAATAAAATACTGTGTCCATGATATTATAGAAACTAAGTACATTTTTTATCTTTGTTGTCAAATATTATACTTGATCAAATGACAAGTGCTTAATAAGAGAAGATTGTTTCTTTTACAAATAGCAATTTAATATAATTATAAACATAAAAACTAGACTGAATTAAGCCCTTCAAGAAATATATAAGTAGAAAAATATCTCTTTTGTGATGAAAAGAAGTTTTAGGAAAGTTTTAGGAAGGAATAGTTAGAAGTATTTAAAGTACTTTCTACTTAATTCTTTGACTGGACAGATAACATAGTGGTAGGTACTTTGCCTTGCATGGGACCAACCCTGGACGGACCTGGGTTTAAATCCCAGCATCCCATATGGCCTGACAGGAGTGCAGAGCCAGGTGAGCACCCCTGGGTGTGGCCTCCAAACTAATAAATAAATAAAATACTTTCTACTTAACTCTTATCACCATGTGAGAGTTGTTATAAAAACTATAATTTGGAAACAAGAATTATGGAACTGATCAAGTTTTTTTCTAATACAGAAATAATGAGGAAAGATTGGCAACCTGCTGCAGGAGAAAAGGGGTTTTCTGTTCCCAGACAATCAGTGCTGGTAAGGATGCCTTGGCAAACAGAGAGTTGTCAAATCTGTCTGGAATTTAGGTGACAGATTGACATTCCAGTCTTCCAGACATTTGCCAAGAAATCTACCAACAGCAAAGCAAGTGACAAGCTCTCAGAAAAGAAATCTGAATTTCTGAGACAGGACTTTTCTGGTAGCCAGTGAAATAGAGACCAGTGTCTAGAGATTATGATGATAAGTGATACTTGCCATGCTAAGCAGGCAGAGGAAGTCTGGGAATCTTGGCAAGGATAAGAAGCAACTTCAGAGACAATACTAATAAGGAGTCATAAAAATTAGTGAGAATTAGTGAGGTGGGTTATCTAGAAGGTAGGCAGGATCATAAAATGTCATCAACAGAAATGGAATTCTTGCCAACAGAATATATCAAGATACCTTCAGTGATATACACAAGATTCAGAGGATTAAGATAATTATTCTTGTGAACTAAAGAAATATAACAGGAAATAAGATCTTGTATGTAACTCATTCCAAATTGATCCCTGGCATTGCATATAGTCTCCCCAAGCACTGCCAGAAGTGATTTTTGAGCACAGAGCCAGAAAATGACTACTGAGCAATGCTTGGTCTGATCCTAAAACCAAGGAAAAAAGATATTATACCCCAATTAGTAGACATTCTTGTCAAGGTAGGCTTCCAGATAAGTATAGTCTGTGCATGTGCGTGCATTTGCACATCTGCACACACATGAACTGAATTTTATATTAAACCAAAAACCTCAAAGTATATGCATTGTAAAGGTCCTTTCATAAGACATTAAATCTGGCAAAAAACTTGATTTTAAAAAAGATATTAAGCCTGATTGAGTTCTAATAATGCAATAGTGAGACTGAAGCCTGGTGCAAATATGACTTGACATAGATTTATTGTTTTTGATTTGATAGTCCTTAAATTTTTTTGATCCTTAATTGCAACTGTATTTAGAATTATACCAGACTTAAATATTATTATTTTATTGTGATGATCAGAAAAATATTACAGAAAAACTAAATGTCAAGGAAAATTTTCAAACATACTTTATTTTACTAAGGAAAACAAAAACAAAAAACAAAAAAACAACTAATTCAGCATACCTCTGGACCTCTGAAGCAATTGTATTAGGTTACAAAATAGACTCTATCAGTGATTAAAGGAACAATATATAAGCTGCTTTTTCAGTTTCAAATTGCAAGACCTAATCATGATATTTTCTTTACAAATCATTTAATAATTTTATAAACAGTATCAAAATATACAAGGCTAAAATACAGAACTTGTCCTTGTAAATAATTGGATCAGTAATAGTTTCTAATGAATGATGACAAAAACAGAAAAAAAGGTGGGTGCAATTTGTTGATCCACTCTTGTGTTCCAAACATAAGCCAAATATAGTAATAAGTCTGTATTGTTGTACAAACTGTAAGGTCTGATACATCAGGATAAACTTTAAACTATGAAAAAAACCAGCAACAATGGTCATGATAAAGAACTTAACTTCAGAGATTGAATCAAAGTACCAGAATTTAAGCATTTAAAGAAATTTTGAGAACTGGTTCTCTCCAATATTTTGGATTTATGAAAATTATTCTTGAACAAAAGGAATAGTATAATGATAGTATAATAATAGGCTTTAATGTGGCTGACTCCATTCAATCCCTGGAACATTGAATTCTTTTTTTTTTTTTTTTTTTTTTTTTTTTTTTTTTTTTTTGGTTTTTGGGTCACACCTGGCAGTGCTCAGGGGTTATTCCTGGCTCCAGGCTCAGAAATTGCTCCTGGCAGGCACAGGGGACCATATGGGGCGCCGGGATTCGAACCGATGACCTCCTGCATGAAAGGCAAACGCCTTACCTCCATGCTATCTCTCCGGCCCCGGAACATTGAATTCTTGTTACCATATGGTTCTCCCGACACCTCTGCACTACCACCAGACATGCACCTGCAGACCATAAAGCCCTTCCACGGTGACCCAGGTAAATCCGAGTATCAGATAGCTACAGTTCCACCACATCCTCAGATCCTAGCATTGAATTTTCTAACTCATTGGTCAAGAGTTACAGGACCTCTGAACTTTGCTTGTAAGCCCTCCACTACCAAAAAGTAAATATAGATAGATAGATGATAGATAGATAGATAGATAGATAGATAGATAGATAGATAGATAGATAGATAGATAGATAGATAGATAGATAGATAGATAGATAGAATGCCAAAATGTTCATACATGCCCCGCTTCCTTTCAAATGAACCAAATAAATAACACTTCTTTAATGGCTTTATCTGTGTACTTTTAGGTGTTAACATTTACACTCATTCAATATCTAAAAATAGATTCAACACCAACTTAAATCCTATTCTCAATATACTTACATTCTCTAAGACAAGAGATGTTCAAAATATAAGTTAGATAAAAATTTCATAAGATAGAACATTTAGACAAGGTATGTTGACCCAGGAAGAAAGTGAGAAAATTAATAAGCCATTTGGTTATTTGCTTGCTTGCTATGTTATTCTGCCTATCATCTCTGATGAAGGTATGACCTATCAGGGGTCTCAAACTCGCAGCCTACGGGCCGCTTGCGGCCCTCCGTACAACATTTTGTGGCCCTGCCCTAGAGGAATCTTTTTTTTTTTTTTAGTTGTTTGGGTCACCCCCCCCCAATGTTCAAGGCTTACTACTGACTTTGCACTCAAGGATCACCCCACTTTGCCTCCAGCGGCCCCCAGGTAAATTGAGTTTGAGACCCCTGAGTCCTAAAATACTTTTAACTCATCACTACGTTTCAGTAAAAGCTATCTCTTTTGGAACAATGATTGGGTGGAATTTTCTTCAGAATTTCTTTGGAAGTTCCAAATTAAATTCTTAACTTTATCAGGATTATGGGCTTTTAATATATTCACAGAAATAAAGTGTATAAAGTTAAAGAGGTATAAATTCTATGAGTGCTCAATTATATCACAATCCTTACCATCAGATCGGCAAGTTTTTCCATAAACAAGGCATGGGGATAAAAGTAAAAGATAGGGTAATAAATTAAAATAATAAAATTTATATTAATTAATTAATATATATACTTTTTATTACATGATTCTTATCAGGTATTGTAAATTAATCTTGTGTTCTTCAAGACATTTCTGTGGCAATAAAATAAGTTAATTGTGTTTCACTAAAAATATAAATATCTGGCCTTAGCTGTGGCGTAAGGGGAAAATGTCTGCCTTGCGCAAGCTAGCCTAAGACGGACTGCGTCCTATATGATCACCAGGCGTCCTATATGATCACCCAACACCCAAACTAGGAGCGATTTTTGAGCGCATAGCCACGAGTAACCGCTGAGTTTCACTGGGTGAGGCCCCAAAACAAACAAAAAGAAGTATGCATTGTCTTAAAACTACAATTGGTTTTGGTTTTATTGTTTGTTTGAATGTAAGAAATAGTGAATTTAGATACAGCTTCATCTGTTATAAGTGAATTACAACAAACAGTTTTGCTATGGATACAAATGTTATTTAGTTTAGTGACCTAATATTTACTCCAAGTTATTGTTTCATGAAAATAGTCTGGAGAAAAATTCCAAATATGAAAAACATATATATATATATATATAAAATATAAATTACAGAATAAAATATTTTATTTTTACTTTCCTTCATAAAAATCTAAGTATTGTTGAGAAGCAACCAACATATATTTTTTTCAAGTATTGAGTATAATTCTCAATAGATTGAAGGCCAGAAAAATATTACAGCAGACAAGGTGCTAGCCTTTCAAGTGACTGATCTACATTTGGTCACTAGCTCTGACAAAATTGATCATTGATCACAGAATTTATAGTAAGCCCTGATGACCCACAAGTATAGCACACAAAACCAAAACCAAACAAACAAATGAAATAAAAAACAATGAACTGAGAGTAACCTAATATTAGTAATAAAATATTGAAATAAGTACTTTGAACTTATTGCTGTTCTTTTTGTTGTTTGGGTCACTCATTTCCTAGCTTTGTTACACTTAGCATGGCACGGCAGTCAGAAATCACTCCTGATGGGCTCAGGATTCTATTGAGGTTGTAGGGGATCAAATTTGGGTCAACATTGTGCAAGGCAAGTGCCCTAGGTTGTGTTATCTCACCAACCTACATTCAACATTCAACACTCTTGTTTGTGTTGAAAACACTGAAGATACAAATCTAAGCCTGGCATTTATTCAAGCCCCAGAAACCTTCTAATGAATTAAAAAAGAAAACAAGAGATAATAAATAATAAAGATAATATATATAGATATCTATATATATTTATATAGATATCTATATAAGATCAACAGAATAAGTGGCGTTTCATATACCTGAAGTCTCACCTTAGTATTCCCAAAGGAATAACAAAAGGTTTATGAATACAAAAAATATTTTATAATCTGAAAACAGTGATACTTCTTTTAGAGTCAGAAGATAAAATAGAACAATCTTTATCTGCTCTGTGCCTAAAAGATACAAAGGCATTTTGTTCTCAGGGAAACTTTACATCGGAGATTTTCATCTGAAAATAAGAGGCACATTATGCTGCAAAATTACGTATTATAGATGAGTACCTATTTTTCTTGCTGGGAATTATTTATTCTAGTTGCTTCTAAAATTGACAATGTGCTACATCTTCAAAAGGTAAGGAAAGCTTGATTATATATAAAAAAATGTAACACACTGTTCATCTTTTCTCCCTCATTTTTGATGAGGCTGTTTTTTATTTTCTTTCCCACATTTACCAGCGATTTATATAGCTCATAAATTAACCCCTTATCAGATTGTTGTTGAGAAAAAATTTTTCCAAGACCAGGAGTTTTGTTTTAATGCTGGTCAGCATTTATTGTGTGGTGAAGAATTTTATTGATATAATGTACCTTATCACAAAGAGTCAAAACAACCAGTAACAGCCAGTTGACATAAATATAATGGTTTGGGTGATGGATTCTTCACTAACTGCTTATGAGAATATTGACTGGTTAAGTCTTTCTGGAAAACAATATGGCTAATGCTCAAAAACTTATGATTGAGCTTTCATAGTACCTACCATTTTCACCAAGACATCTACCAGAAGTACCAAGGACCCAAATACTCTACTCAGAAAAGATATTTGCACCTCTGTGTTCATCCCAGCACTATTCATAATAATAAAAATATAGAAGCAACTTGAATATCAATTAAAGATGACTATATCAAGAAACTAGGATTTATATAAACAGCAGAATACTCCAAGGCCATAACAGTAGAAGAGGCAACAAAGGCAGCAGGAGCAGAGTCCAGTAAACAGTTTTCCAGCAATTTGATGATGACCATCCAGCAGAAGCAATTCTAGCACTTCATCCCTTGCTTTCTATAGCCCCCAATCCAACTGTCCTCCAGCAGCAGTTACAAAGGGCAGGCATTTGGTAATCGAAGTCTTCACCCTTGAAAGGACAGAACCTGTTTATGGCTGACCAGGGGACATAGGAGTGTCTTTCCTTATAGAATACTACTCAACAATGAGATGAAATTATTACTATGGAACTGAATGGTTGTCATCCTGATTGTGCTCAGAAGGCATAGAAAGATACAAAATGATCTCTCTCATATGTGTGTGATCTAAATGTCTTATCTATGAGATGAAACAAGTGACCCAAAGCAGCAGAATATAAAACCTAGTATACTGAACAGATCTTACCAGGACATAGATAGAGAGAGAGTAGGATGATGAGGTGGAAAATGAGGGTGGGAAACCCTGAAACAATAGTGGAGAGCATTTGTCACTATGGTGGTGGATCTGGTTTTGGAATAACTGTTTTGAATATATGCATACATGACAATATTGTAAAACTACACATTTGATAACTTAAATAAGTCATATAAGAATATATTTTAAAAATACATTTTTATTATTTATGATAATAAAATAATAAGAAAAATAAATTTTAAAATATTGGAAGGACAGTATTGTATATTGTATAAAATTATGACAGTATTGTAAAACTGCAAATTATGATGAGTTAAAATTAAAAATAAATTTAAAAAATATACTATCATAAATATTTCAAAGATCCAAATTTGCATCTCTTTCAGACTTACAGACTAGCTTACTTAATATATGCACATTGTTATCACAAAAGATAAATAAATACTAAATTATTGGTAATGCATACAAGAAGTTATTATAATTCATGATTAAAACAATGTTTTCATAGATAAGGGTTATTTAACTATCAGTTAGTATTCAATATTTTAAATATGATTTTAAGATATTGACTTAAAATTTTAAACCTATACCAAAATTATCTTATTTATAGTATATTAGAATGTAAGATATATATATCTATTTTATTTTAATTACTATTTTACTTATAAATGTTACTATTTATTAATAGTCATATTTTAGTTGTGTTGTCTTCCTTGAATTGACAAAGTTAGCATATACTAAAAAGAAAATATTTACAGAATCACTGAAGATATGAGTACAGTAATTAATGATCTGATCTCCATCACTGCAGTGTTCTCCTACTATCACCTACAATCCTTGAGTACTAAACAGAAGTAG
This sequence comes from Suncus etruscus, assembly GCF_024139225.1. Classification (NCBI taxonomy): domain Eukaryota; kingdom Metazoa; phylum Chordata; class Mammalia; order Eulipotyphla; family Soricidae; genus Suncus; species Suncus etruscus. The sequence continues at coordinate 180,278,434 of NC_064848.1, forward strand.
AAATTTATCTTCCCTTACTGTGTACAATCCAAAAACAAATAAATATATATTTAAACTAATGTTAAATGTAATATAAAATAAGTTTATAAAAGCTTGACATAAATATCACAATATTCTATAATAGACACAAGCCTCAATTCTCGAAATAGCCGTTTGACGTTTTCTAGATTATAATTTGTTTGCCAACAAATATGGCAACAAAGAATTCCTTGTACCGTTTTACATTTTATTTAAAATGATTTAAAAATGGCATAAATAAATACATTTTATAATGCATTTATTCTGGGATTAACTAACTAGATCAGATTATTATTCTGGGGATTAATTTATCAAATTCCAGTTTAGTATTGTGAAACTCATCCAAAGAATCAGTTGGAAATAAGACCTTCACTTTCTTTTGTTGAATTTCATATTGTTAAGAATCTTGAAGAAATGTTTACCATCCTTTTTATTTCCTTAACAAAGAAACTGAAGTCAAACATATAGACATGTATAATGCCAATTGTCAAATACACAATACCTTAAAAGTGATATCTGCTCCAAATTACAATGAAGCTCTCCTTTTGTTATTGAAGTAACATGATTTCTAGTTATATTAATATTAATGTCTTGTATTATTCAATTTATGTCTGTTCTTCCTTTCTACATTTTCTCACTATATAAACTACTGTCTCTTTGCTTTTGTTTTTTCACTTTAATTTACTTTCTTGTTCCTGCTTAACAGTTATAAAGGTTTTCTTTATTTTATTTTATTTTTGGTTTTTAGGTCACACCCAGCAGCGCTCAGGGGTTACTCCTGGCTCTACACTCAGAAATCACTCCTGGCAGGCTTGGAGGACAAAATGGGATGCCAGGATTAAATCACCATCCTTCTGCATGCAAGGCAAATAAATGCCCTACCTCCATGCTAACTCTCAGCTTTAGTTTTCTTTCTTTAAACAACAGTAGATAAATAGGAATGTGAGCTCTGGGCCAGAATTTGCCATCAGCCTCTCCAAAAAAAAGGAAATATATTCTTTGTGAGTGGTTGTGGTATGCAACACCAAATTGACTTTTATGCAAGGTTTCTTTCTTTAAAACCCTTCTAGAAGAATGAACTTATCCATAAGCTCTTCTTAGAATCAAGATCACATTCATTATCTGCAATTTATTCCTGTTAGAGCTTTGTTAAATCTCAGCTGTGAAAACTCCGCTGATTGTCATTTATCAGCATCTCTAGACAGCTGGCTCAACTGCTTAACTTTTTGTGTGTGGTATTAAAATTTTCCTTTAGATTCATTTTCATGTATTTTCACTTTTCTCTTTTATGTTTTACCAAGAACCCAGTATAGCATGATTTTCAAAGTGAAAACTACATAGCCTAAAGACTATAGAATGAGATTCCTGGCCATTTGCTTTTTATCAGTGCTCTCCCTGTCTCATTCTCTGTCTCTCTTGCTCTTGCTCCCTCACTCTCCTTTTTTAGAACGTTATGCATTTATTGGCCTACTTGGCTACGTAAAGGCAATCGAGTATTAAACCTACCACTTTCCATATTCTGCCAGGATAATATCTGGAGCTTTATATGCTTGAATGTGGTGGAGAACTTGCTCAAACCTGAGTACAAGTCATCTCTTTCTTCATTTCCATCTGATGACCACAAATCCGCCACCGTATGGGACCTATTATCATGTAGCACAGTATTTGTTCCCCAGGTTTTTAAAATGATGTATCGTAGTCTCATGCAGAATATTCTGGAGGGATGTTTTTGTTTTGTTTGTTTGTTTATTTTCATCACAGACTGAGACACTACTGATTTTACTGAGGTGAGTGCAAACATGATGCAGCCTGAAGCTATTAACTAATACTTGTGTTCCTCATTGAGATATGTGAAAGTGCAGAGGATATGTTGCCCTTTTTCTTTAACTTCCTCTATCATGACCCTGGGGCAGACTTTAGGGCTCAATTTATTAAATTATATGGTGAACAGTTGCAGATTCTACTTGTATATTATTAGTCTAACTGGCTCCTGAGTGAACAATCCTTCAGATGATTCTAGCTCTCAACTTTGGAGCTGACCCCAACAAATGTTAAGAGGATAAAAGTCCTCTTCAATATTGCTGACTAAGTACTCACAGAATCAGTAGCTTAATAAGGTCATTCGCGTTCCTAATTATGAGGGTAATTCCGATACTACAAAGTAAAAACTGGGACACAGGAAAGTATCTGTTAATTTAATTTTAGAGTAAAAACTTATACTTTTGTAAAATCTCATCATGTTCTTCTGGTCCTCTTCTTCCTCTGCCTTTTCCATCTTCTTACCCTTCACTTTCTCCCCTCCCTCCTCTCCTTCTCCATTCTTCCACTCCCTTTCTTATCTATTTTCCTCTAAACCCTCTCCCTCCTAAAAATGATTGCCTAACCCTTTATAATGTTGGGAGCAGGTTAGACCTTGTACAATAGATTTCAATCTTAGTACTGCTCTTATATTCTAGTGTATAATTTTCATATTCATTTATCAATATTTTTGCTTTTTTATTTCTATTGGCCTGGGATTATTTGCAATTTTCATTATTAATTTGCAAGTGGAAATTTATTTTTCTGAGGATACTTGTACTAGGCTATAATCAGCAGTATTTAGGGCTTAACTTCTGGGTTTTGGGGGCTTTTTTTTTGCTCAGAGATCAATCAATCCTGTGGCCATATGCAATGTGCACGGATTTAACTCTAGTCAGCAATGCGCAAGACAAACAGCTAAATTCCTAGGCTCTCTCTCAAGCTTCTGCAAATAAAAAGTTTGGAGATAATTTTTTCCTCACATTTGTTGTTCCAAGGAAGAAACAGAATTATTACACAATTTTAAAATTCTTTGAACATTTCATCATATATTTTTACAATTCTTCCATAAGTGCTAATAGAAAAAAATAATTAGAATGTGTTTACTACATTAAATTCGTTATTTGTGTTTAATTATCATATAATCTTTTTATGAGTTGTAGCAACTACTGAGTTATCTTAAAACATTTTTATTTTGTATTTTGATATTTTAGCTCATCAGTTTATTCTCCATGACTTTAAAAATTGGCATAAATTTGGCATATAAATTATGGATACTTGTGTTTTGTATCAATTTTTAAAATCTTTGTAATATGCTGCTAATAATATAATAATAACTACTTATACATGCATATATGTGTATATATATAGTATATATCTATTCACTCTTCATATAGAGAATATAGTCTAGGAAAGTCAACTTTACAAACTTCTTTCTTTTTCATTTTCTGCAATTGCTATAATATGCATGTTGAAAATTATTGTCTTTAGATTTTTAAATATGGTCCATTATTAATGATGTGAGGTGTTATTCATTATCCTTTTTATTTGCATTCTCATAATGATGAATATATTTTTCATGACCTATTGTACATCTCAGTGACTTTTTTTGAGAAGTGTCTTCATATCTTCTCCCCTTTTATTTTCATGTTTGTTGTTGAGTTCTGTGATTTCTTTCCCATAGATATTAATCAATCTTTTATCAGGTGTATGTAGTGTGATATTTTTCTGATTCATTTAAGTTCCTTTGACGTTAAATGATAGAATCTTTCAAAGTGCAGGAGCTTTCAAGTTTGACATAATTCTTTTTGTTTAGTTCTGCATTTAATCTTCTTGCAGGTGAAGTCAAATCTTTGAAGACACTATTAAAGCCAGTACCTCAAATATTTTGTGTTTTATTGCATGTATTTTGTTATTTGAGGCATAATAGCTGTCTTTAATTCATTGAGTTAACTTTTGTACATGAGGTGAGATAGTGATCCAATTCCATTATTTTGAATGTAATTATCCAGTTTCTTTATTACAATTTGTTGAAGAGAATTTAATTTTTTGGCCAGTAATGCTCTTGATTCCTTTATGTACTAATTGCCCTTTATGTAAGGTTTTACTTCTGAATTTCAGTTTTATTTTATTAGTCTGTATATCTGATTTTATTCTAATATATACTGTATTATCAACAATAACTTTGTAGTAAAATTAAGAAATTTGTATCCCCCATAATCCCTCTCTCTATATCTATCTCTCTTTCTCTGTTCTCTTCTTTCTTTTTTTTTTAAAGCCTACTCTGTGACTGAAGTTACCACCTCTCTTAGGCCTTCTTTAATATGTCTTCCCAGCCATTACCTATGACTTGTAAGATCTGTAAATATCAAACATATTCCAGACATTGCACTTTCTATTAAGTGCTTTTGACTAAAACTCTTAGCATGCACAGTTCTGCAGTCACTGTCAGGCTCTTGTGTGACTAATAATTCTTATTCTCTGCCCACGTTCAATTCATTTTGACAAGCTAGTCACCTCCCATCTTGTTTGAACCTGGACCTTATCTGTTGCCTCTAACATACTACCAAATATAATGAGTAAAGGAGTAATTTATCTACACTGAATGCTATAGACAAAACCTACCTGGAACTACAAGAAAATTAGAGGTATTTAAAAACCCTGGTTCAAAGCAACAATTTTAATGATATTCACTGAACTGAGGACATCAGTGTAAAAGACCATTTTGTTTTTTGTATAGGGTGTATACCAGATAGTACTTAGGGATAATTCCTGGCTTTACACTCATAAATAATTCCTGGAAGTACCTGGGGCATGATATGGGATGCTGAGGATTGAACCCAGGTCTGTTGTTTTCAAGGCAAACACCCTACCACTACTATTGCTCTGACCATAAGAGAATTTCAAAAAGCACTGCAAAGTATCATTTAAAAAAATTAAAAAAATCTTAGCAGGAATCTTAGCTAAAGAATTTAGTTTCTAGGGTTAGATAGAGATTTCAGCAAGTCATGCTTTGTACTCAGACTTGATAACAAGTGCTGCATGGTCACTGAGGATGAGCCCATGGTCACAGGAGTGACTAAACTGGGGGAAGAAACAGTGCTTCATTCACACTTGCCATATCCCTGGCATAAAAAATGGCCTGGGTCCTCTATGATGCCTCAAAAGTAAATAATGGCTGCTGGCTAATGCCAGGTAGTCTATCACCTGATACCTCTGGGGAATTCTCACAATAGGTGGAAACATATTTTACTTTCTACCTGAAACCACATCAGCCCAGCAACACACCCCACATCCCTTCATAGAAAAGGCCCAACTGTATAATGGCCTTATCAAACTACCAAAGCTACCAAAATTTTCAGATCTATAAATCTTGTATCTCAACATATTATAGTAGTGTTAGCTCAGTAGTATCACTCTGATAGGAAAATTACATAGTAATCTACCAAGCTCAGTGAGCCTGAATAGTAACACAGAGAGCTCAACTAGCAGCAATTAATTATTGCCATTCAATATTTAGATAATGATTTTAGTAAAACCAGAGAGAGATATAACAATTATTTTAAATTCACCCTTGTTCATTTAAGTCTAGATAACTTCATTTAACTTTTGTTATAACAAGCGATATGTAGTAAATGTGTTTGTACCTCAAAGGATACAGATTAAGGTGGTGGATAGGAAATTGAAGGAACACTGGTGAAGGAAAGGTCATACTGGTGGTGGGATTAGTGTTTGAATATGTAATGCCTAAAATAATTATAAACAGCTTTGTAATTCATATAGTTATAATTTAAATTTTAGAATATTAAATTATAAGAACGTTAATAAGAAAAAAGAAGCTGAATTATAAATACAATAGCATTCTTCATACCCATGGAGTCAGCAGCACAATGACAAGTGACATATCAAATTAATACTCAATTAGAAGCTGAGAAAACCATCATAAAAGACCAGGAAAAGGACTGGGGAGATAGTTAAGGATAGCAAAGGATTAACATAAAATGTGCATAGGACCCTGACTTGATCTCTTGCAAACACATGACCACTCAAATAACTCCAATTTTCTCCCCTGTGACCTCCAAACACAAGTGTGGTGACCCTGGGAAGCCCAAGCTCTGCTGTCCTGAACAGCATCATATTCTCAGGTCCATCATTGAGTTTTCCTGTGAAATTGATTTAGGACAGTTGGTTTGGCTTCTGCTGTTCCTGAGAACAACTTAGACGCAACTCTCCAAAAAATATATAAAGAAAATAAATTTTAATTGTACTTGTTGAGAAGCCATAACCATTGAGGTTCAGTTCTCAGGATCACTCCAGGTGGGATTTGGAGGATCAAACTCTATTTGGTCATATGTAAGGCAAATGCCTTACCTAATGTACAATCTCTCTTATTCCCTTAAATTTAATTTTTAATGAGGAAGCATGCATATGCAAATAAATGTAAGCTCATATAGAAACATATGGTAATCCATACTACAATAAATAATGCAGAGCTATTATTTACCCTAACCCCCCTGTAATTATTTTAAAATTATAACCTGATAACCAGTAGATATGACCCCAAAACTAAAGCAAACATAAAAAAAAAACAAATACATGCATCTCTTAACTACAGTCTCTGGCAGCAAATTACATTATTCTGTTCTTATAATGTTGTTTATTTATAATTATGTATAAAAGCATCCATGCATGGGGTCAGTGAAATAGTATAGAGGTAGGACTTTTGCCTTTTATGCAGCTACCTGAGTTGGATCCCAAGCAGCATGCCATATGGTCTTCTGAACACCTCCGCAGTATGTCTGAGTACAGATTCAGAAGTTTCCTCTGAACACTGCCAGCTATTATCAAAACCCTGTATATAATATATGCATATACGAAAGGCTATATGCATATATACATATATATGCATGTATATATACATACATAAAAGGCTATATGCATTACATATAATTTATATATGCATATAGCCTTTTTTAAAGCTCCTTTTTCTTAGCATAATAAAAATGAATTTTGTCTATAGTAATGCATGATTTAGTAATAATTATTTTATTAATTACTGTTATTTCTTTAAATAAGTAAAACATACTGCTTTTTCTTTCACTCAATTATATGTGCATATAAATGCATATGTAGTATTACTTTAAGAGTAATTTTTTATCGTTTTAAGCAATTATTAATGGGTCATAGATGATAATTTAAAAACATAAATTTTCAAAAGTAACAAAAGAACTTGAAATACCTTGCTATTCATAATCACATATGATTTCTTATTTAAGCCTATTCCTGGATTTTGAAATTCTGAATAAGAAGGTGTTGACAACACTGTGTAACAGAAAACAGACTAAAATATTTCACCTAAAACATCTGAGTATCTTAGGCTATTTTTTTTTATCCATCTCAGGTTCTCAAGATTCTTTGTTTAGTATATGGAAAGTAATCAGAGTTTTTAGATAGTTAAAAGGTTATAGTAGACAAAATTTTCTTATTACTGCCTCATCAGTTGTGTGACTTGTTGACCACATCATTTGTCTGACTTGTTGCTCTGTTTTGTGCTAAATCACTAAATCTAGGGCACTGCTGTCTCAGGTGTGCACCTGCAGTACATTTATCTGAGCCTGCTGCAGTGGAATGCATAATAACGTCCCTTTCTACTTTCCATAGCCCCAACACTAAAGATCCAAAAGCAATCTATATTTTTAGAAATAAAGATTCTTTTATATAAAGCTTTAAAGTAACTAGGAAGAAATATAAGAGACAATGATTTGGACTAAGTACCAAGACTTAAAACTCAATTTTACTTCATTTTGGTTAATAAATGAGTTTCTACAAAGCTTGAAACAACCATTATAAAATCAACCACTGTAATTTTGAAACATAAATGAGTGACTTTATGTCATAGAATTTAGCTCAAATACTGACTACTTGATAGTTTAAAGCTAAATAGAGGAAGAGTAGAAATCTGGGTTTGCCTAAACATTGGTCATTTCTTTATTCATATAATCACTAATGTTTTAAATTGCTACTCAAATTACATACATAGCATGCTATCATTTAATTAAAAACTATGGTTGGACAGAATATTCATAAATGTATAGAATTATTGGTAATTTAGCACTAATTGATTACTATTTAGTAATAGTTATTTGTCATATCATCTTCAAAGATATAGAACACCTGTATTGGTAATTATAACCAATATATCTATATTGAATCTTAAAATTTTGTGGTATGTTTTTTATTTCTAGCATATATTTGAATTTCCAAATAATTGTATAAATTAATTAAAAATGCAATACCTTTTTTTTAGTTTATGCCAAATTAGGGAGAATAAAGGGGAAAATCAATCATCAAAATATGTGGAAGAATATTTAAGATAATGTTTTTGAGCAAAAAAATTTACATATATTTAAAGAGGAGGAGGAGTTACAATATATTAAAATTTAAATTTGAATTAGTCTCATAGTATTTAAAATAAAATAGCCAAGTCCATATTAAAGAACCCAAAATTTTAAGTCTTTAATTATACTTATAGCAACTCTACCATTCTTACCTATATTAACAATTTTATTTAATTATTTTAAAATTTTTACTTCACATACATTTTTGTTTTAAATACTTTTAGAAATGTTCAATATGATCATCTAGATTATTGTAGATAGCTGCATCAGCGATCAGAGTTCTAATTCTTGAGAAAAGATATCTTTGTACTGAAACTTGAACCAATTTTAATGTTTGAATTAGTTGTATTAAACAAAAAGACAACTTTATATCTTGCATCTCAATAGAAAATATAAAATATTAAATGTGTTTTCTTTTAAAAATATTTTTGTTACTTTTACTTCCAGAAGTTGAAACTATTTAAATTACATTTGTGATGAGGTATGTTTCATTGTAATTATAACTCACTTTTTTATTTAAACACCATGTTTACACAGTCATTCATAGTACAGTTTTTTGCACAGAAAAAGTTGTTCATAATTGAGTTACAGTCATACAGTATATATAAACCTTCACTAGTGTACATTTCCTGTCACCAATGTCAACAATTTTCCTCTCACCTTCCTTGATGCCTTGTTCCCTTCCACCCACCATCTCCCTCCTGCTTCTAGACACATATATAAAGTTTCAAAACTTTATAATAATGCAAAAGTTCAGACAAGACCATGGTTATATATGATGGTTTTTTAGAAAATTTATACTTTAAAAAGCAAAAGAAGAAATGGATGAGGCATGTACTTCAGAGAATTCGCCCTGCAATATGAAGATGGATTTGATTCCTAGCACCACTACATGGGATAGAAAAAGGTATAAGATAGTGACTAGGTTTAGATATATTTTATAGATAAAATCAGTAAAATATTAAAACTAGTAAAAGACTGTGGTTAGAAATTAAAACTGTAATTTAAGATTCATACGTTTTGAAATTTACTATTTTTTGAACTGTTCTCTCATTTGAAAAATGAGAACGATTATAGTTATTCTGTAGTGTTATCAGAAATGAATGAATTTATAGTTATACAGCCTGGACTTTTTTTTTTAGTTTTTTGTTTGTTTGTTTGTTGTTTGTTTGTTTGCTTTTTGGATCCACACCCATTGATGCTCAGGGGTTACTCCTAGCTATGCACTCAGAAATCGCCCCTGGCTTGGGGGATCAGATGGAAAGTCAGGGGATCGAACTGCGGTCCATCCTAGGTTAGTACGTGCAAGGCAAATGCTCTCCCGCCTGGTGGAAGGCATAGTATTGGGACATTGTATGCATTAAGTTATCATTACAGTATTGTGACTCATATATCCTATTTTTCTTTAAAAGGTGAAGCACATCTCAGTATGTTTAGAAACTCTAATATGACTAGCACTGCATGATTTATGCTGAGTCTTACTGAATGTTTTTTCAATGTTAATAGCTAAAATTTTACACTGATAATTAAACTAATGAAAAAAATATGTAATGGTGATGAACCAAAAGAGATAAAGGAATTAAATTGTCCAGTGCTGATCCCTGTAGCTTGGTTTTCCAGGGGAGGAAGCTGGTTCCTTCAAAGTAGAACATTCTGGCTCATAAAATCTGCTTGGTGAAAACAAAATATTGAGGGCTTCTGGTAGATATTTCTGACAGAATGTAGACATATAAGATCAGATCTGAAAATATATCACACAACTACTGAAGTACATCCTAAACTTTGATGATGTCAGAAAAGGGACTGGTGCCCTATTTGAGGTTTATGCTCAAGCTGTTGCTAATTCTGATGCGATAGATATTATGATTTCCGTACAGATCTGAGTTTCATTACTCATGAATCATTTGTCTTCTGAGGACCTTTAACTTTCCATCTGATAAGTTTATTTTTATTATTTTAAAATGTAGTAGATGATTGGTTCACCAGGTGTATCCCTTGTGTCTATAAATTTCCCCTCAGGTATTTGGCATTTATAAAGTCACCTAGATTCTTGAAAAAAAATTCAAACCTTTACCCAGATCCCTGTAGTGTTTCAAAATCATTGATATACATTATGAGATATATGCTATCAACTAGTGCATAAGTAATATTTTATTTATGCCACTTCTCTGTACAATAGCTAAATTTCAAAATGCTCCAGTAACTAAAGAAACAAAACCCAAATGATAGCCTTATTCATATTTACATAAAAATCACAATAGTTTTAATTAATTCCCTATTGAATAAATATAGAAGAAAAGGAAAAAAGGTTGAAAAAATATTCATATTTTTTGTTCTAGAAAGAATTCTGAATTGGGGGCAGAAATTATGATAAAATTTTATTGTTTGTATATTTTTTATCTGTCCTTAGAAATTATTGGGAACATCTGGGTAATAAAGTCCTCATGCATCTCAATAAATTGATAATTCTGCACATTTATTTATTCAACAAATACTTATTTTACTTGTATGATTATATGTGTATGTGCAGATACTTATTCATACTATAATATTTATATCTGTAGTGTTATATAGCTGATGATAATAAATCATCACCATGAAATCTGAATATAGACTTAGAGAATCTCCTATTTAAATTTCAGCAGCTGTTACATAAATAGATCCCCTTGGAAAATTGTGAATAGTAAACAAAGATTTATAGGAAGAGAGAAAACTAAATTTTAAATACTAGAAGAGGATAGATTGTTGGATTTGGAGAATAAAGCAGAGTGTCAAGGTGTCAAGGATCATAAAAGTGTGAACTCTGTAATTAATATAAAACAATATAGTGTAGAACAGGTTTGTTGAAAGTGTGGAAATTATCCTGGAGCTAAGAAGGTGCTACCCCATGTGCCATGCTAAGGACTGCTTTCTAATCTGAATGAGTTGAGTATAGTCAATGGAGAATTTTAAGCATAGAATCAATGTGGATATTATTATACCAAATTGCAATTTTCAAAGGTTACTCAATAGTTATTGTGAAAGTGATGATGTCCTGGACCACAAAGTAAAGAATTGACTACCTTATTTTTTAAAGTCTAATAAACAGCTTACCAAGTCTGTACTGTATTTTATGAATACCAAATGAGTTCAGGACAAAACTGAGTTATGTGGGTGAAAGAGTGAGCCTTCAATATGGAGGCAAGACTTATTACATAACTTTAACACAATATTTTCTATACGATCGCTTATTAATGACTAGCATACTTAGTTCAAGTTTCAGAAATTCCCTAAAATCAACAGGTTAAAAATAAGATGAATAATTAGTAGTGATATATCTTACAAAGAAAAGAAAATGACATGTTTGGAAATTATACATAGTATATCAAGCCTGGATATACATCTGGGTCAGCATCAATAGATTCTCAACTGTAAGAACATGCAATAACCATTTCAGAGTAATGTCTTTTGAAAGGCTTATTTTTAGTCATTTGTATTTCTAGAAACCTTTAAGTACTTTTTAGACAATTATGTTTGAAAATAATTCTATATAATAAATAAATTGTACCTTTTATCTAACTGAAAAGTTTAAAAATATGGAGTATATTTAGTGTACGCACATATGCGGCATATGGATGACATTGCTGAAACTATTACTATTTGAAACTTTACATGAATTTTATACTATTGGACAGTATCTCTTATTGAAGAAACTATGACCCCAAAACTTTGAGTAACTTTCCAAGCTCCAAAATGAATTCATTCATAATAATAATTAAAAAATGTTTTTATGTATGTCACATTGTGTCATCACTAATCATAACTTTTCCTAACTTATCAGTTTCCCATCTCTTTCTTTTTTATAGTAGCAATTAATTATAATAAGTACACCAAATAACAAATTTTTAACTTCAGTAATTCACACCTCCTTTTTTGTTCCAACATTACTCTGTAATTGAATTATTTCTTACTTTAAAGGTATAGTTTATATTTTCTATGTTGAAAGAAGGCAATTTAGATTTTTATAGCTCTTTCCTAGATAAACATCACTAAGTTCTTAGGAGAGTCTGGTCATGCGCAAGGTTTTCAAATCTTACCTCTTCTCCCTGACAGATAGAGAGAAAAACAAATTAGTGTTGAGGAATGTGTAGGAGGGAAAGCTAAAAATGAAAGAAATCACATAACTGAATTAGGCATTGTAAAAGTGCCCTTGAAAATTAAAAAGTAGACTACTCATAGAAAGCAAACCTATTTAGATTAAGATTTGTGTTTCTGGTACTGCTAGTAAGAAATTAATATTAATTATGCCAGTAATTCAAATGAAAACATAAAATAACTATTTGAACAATTTTCCTAATGGTAAAAATGCAACTCTAGAGGTGACTAATTTTAATGTATAAAATATTTTGTAACTTTTTTAGAAATGTTTACTTTGAAATTTTAATAGTGACACAATGAATGAGTGGAAGGTACAGCTCTAACAAGATGAATATATGAATATTATCTGTATTAGGAGTGTTAAGGTATATCACAGTTCTAGGCAGTGTTACTAGCATATAATGAGTAGCAACCAGTTATGATGCTCTACATTCACACAGTATAAATTTTCAGCAAGATATTTCCCAGGTCAATTATTATAATCGAACTGAGGTTGAGAAAACCTAGAATGCAGTTATAGAAGGCTGGAGTTGCATATCTCTCCTGTTCAAAGAGAGGTTTAATTTTCTTTAAAACTTGAACTCTCATTTTAGTTGTACATAAATGAGTGTTTAAAAGGGGGAATTTTTATGAATGACAGGTGTTAAAATTATCTTTAAAATAATAATAATAATAGTAATAAACAGGGACAAAGCTGCTCAGTTACAATTAGAGTATCGATAAATACTCATAGCTCATAATGTCCTTTTGTCATTAAAGCATGATATGATAAAAATGAACTTGTAGTTAACTATTTCACTGGAGCTTCAACATTTAAAACACAGTTTTAGAAGTCAATAATCCAAAATGGATTTGTATTTGGGCAGAATTGTGATATATAAAATATCAACATATTTGGCATAGAAATGTAACTACTTTCAACATGGTATGATCAGCCCAACTATGCATATTCTGCATTCTTTATCTTTTTCATTTCTGTTATCAAGACTAATATGTAAAATAAAAACGCTGAGGCTAAACTCCTTATTTTTTCTGATACACCGACTGAAATTAATTTCCTTGATATTTTCATGAAAAAAGTTGATAACTCCTCATTAAAAAAGAGTAACTTCTGAACCAAAATATGTACCTATGACATATACATCTGAGAAACATATCTATTTCATTTTATACCACTATTCACTGCATTACTATACTTGATCTGTCCTCCCTCAAATATTCTCTTCACCAGGTACCATAAATATAAATATAGAACTCCAAACATATTAGCTTTATATTTTAACCATGAATTTCACTTTCTTGCAACTAAGATAAAATGTAAAATGTGACACAAAGGACTGTATTATTTTTCTGAAAAATAATTGTAATATTTATCTATACTTTCCTTCCCCATTCCCTGTTTTATCCATCAGCCATTGTTCATTTATATACTAGACTCAATGAAAATAAGTCTTTATATACTGATGGCAGAAATGAGAAAGAAGCCATGGGAGGATAAGGACACAATCTTGCCCAAACCAACCTATTTCATAGTGGGCATGTTGTAGTAACTTTGTCAAACTAAACATTTATGCATTTATACTCCTCTAAGAAAATTTTACCTCAGAATTACATGATTGACTTGTATGGTCATCAGTACGCTAGGTAGAAGGAAGGCCCCCAAATTAAGATAACACAAACCAGTTTATTCAATCCCTGGGAAATTAGTATTTGATTCACCATTTGTGTGCAATATGAAAGAAATAATTTCCAATCTGAAAATCATCACTTTAATTTATAGATTATTCTTTCACTTTACCAGTAATGTTTTTCTTCTTAGCATATGTTGCATAGTAATTTTGAGGTATTGACACATTATATTTGATGAATCAGCAACTTAATGTGAGAGTTTGTAAATGATTTTTAATACGAGGTAGCTATTACTATCCCGTACATGTTTTGGAAGCATTACATTAAGAGAATGTTGATAGAAGAGCTTATGCATTTTAGCCATTTAATGCATTTCTGATACCAACTAAATGCAGAATAAAAGAAGCTATCAATATTGAATAAATGTTTTAGCAACATGCATTATAAATTTTAAGTGACTGGCATAAAACATGCATAAAACATGGTGCTTATTAGTAGTCTTAGACAGTTTCCTTTTAAAGGAGCCATTAATATTGTGATGACCTGAGTTATACACTAATAGGATTTAGAGAAACCATCCATTAAGCCATTCTAAATTTAAATAAGATGGAGAGTAAATTCCATAATTACGGTTGCCCCTGCACACAAACATTAGCTGAATAGATGATTTAAATAAAAACTGTTATATAAAATAGGTGGGACCTTCAAAAATAGGAGAGAAAGAGATAGGGAGAGAGAGATAGGGAAAAGGGGGGGGCGGTGCAGTGGCACTAGAGGTAAGGCATCTACTTTGCAAGCACTAGCCTAGGATGGAACGCGGTTTGATCTGCCTCCCCCCACGCGGTTCGATCTCCCGGCGTCCCATTTGGTCCCCCCAAGCCAGGAGTGATTTCTGAGCGCATAGCCAGAAGTAATCCCTGAGTATCAAACGGGTGTGGCCCAATAAACCAAAGAAGGGGGGGAGAGGAGAAAGAGAGGAGAGAGAGAGACAGAGACAGAGACAGAGAGAGACAGAGAGAGAAGAGAGAGACAGAGATAGAGACAGAGACAGGAGAGAGAGACAGAGAGAGAGAGAAGTAAAATGTCTAAAAGGCTGGCAGTTTGGATGATGGTAGGGAAACTGGGGACACTGATGAAGGGAAATGAGCACTGGTGAAAGGTGGTATCCATTGTTTGATTGAAAATCATGAAAAACTTTTTAACCACAATGCTTAAATAAAATAAATAAAATCAAGTGAAAAAACGTTTTACAGAATTAGTCTCTACAAACTAGATTCTTTTCTGGCGGCTCTATCTCTGTTCAAGAAAAATCTTTAATGAAATAATGAAAACATGATGTTATTTTTTAATATAGAATATATAAGCATTTTAGTCCATGTCTACCAGTCCCTTCATATATTTGCATTCTATATGCATTCACTTGATTTTATACTGATAAATTCAGTCTAGATAACAATTTTTTTTTTATTTTGGTGTTTGGGTCACACCCGCTCAGGGGTTATTCCTGGCCCTATGCTCAGAAATCGCCCCTGGCAGGCTCGGGGGGGGGGGAGGGGGATGGGACCATATGGGATGTCGGGATTCGAACCACTGTCCTTCTGCATGAAAGGCAAACGCCCTAACTCCGTGCTATCTCTCAGCCCCTAGATAACAATTTTTAATTAGTATAAAAAAACAATATTTATTATAGGGGAACTGGGTAATAATTCAATAGAATATTGTGCATGGAATATGTGTTAGGTCTTGAGTTTTATTTTTAGGAGCACATGGCTCCCTAAGTACTGTGGGCTAAGCCTAATAGCCACAGGGGAAAGGGGGGAATTAAGGCGACCCAGTAAGCAATACAAGGAAATATTTTAGTCTGTTTCATTCTGTCATCTGCTATATCACTATGGTTTTGTGTTGCTTTCTATAAAAACACTCTCTTTCTCCTTTTACATGTCTTATTATAAACATGGTACTTCTCCACCCCCATTTGTTCACAGAGAAAGCTGTCCGGGAGTTAGAACCAATCCAGTTTAAGTATAAAATTCCAGCTCTCCCAAATCTTGCCATTGTAGATGGTCTCAATAAACTATTAACTTTATTTACATCTTACGAATCATTTTCCTTAACTTTAAAATAATTATATAATAGTAAATGCACTGTGAATTTTTATAAATATTAAATGGTATATGCCTAGAAATTTTTTATTAGTAATCTTTCAATACAATATTTGTCTTTTTTTCTTAATTTAAAATTCCAAGGAAATACTTTTTCAACACCACAAAATTTTTCTATAACATACCATGTTTGAATTGATATCTACATTAAATTCTGAATTACTATTTTTGTTTTTGTGCAAATTATGTACAAAAATATCATTTAATATGCTCTGTAGCATTTAATATGTAAGCTTCTAAGTATATGAGCCTATTGTGATATCTCTGACTTTTATATTTAAAATTTGATATAAAAATAAATATATTTTATATTATGAAGTGATTTTTATTCATATTAACTAAATGTATTTTATTTTCCTATTTTGTTTCTTTAAAGTTCTTTCTAAGAAAATTGAAAATACTATATGGGTTACATTGTAGTTGGTCTGTTCTGGAGCTCTCTGATGTAATTTTGTTGTCAGAATAGAAATTATGGGCTGCAAGCTAGTAAAAATTTAAATACTTGCCTTGCATCTGAGCATTACTAGTTTACTCCCATCAGAACTGATCCCTGCACAAAGAACCAGGAGTGAGCTTTGAGCAAAGCTAATGCATCTGCAGACAAGACAGAACAAAAAAAAAATGGTAAATGTTACATATCACAGGTATATATTTTGTAGGTAGTAAGAGTTCATATGTTCAAACAATTTTTAGCTAAAGCTTAATTATTAATGACTGAAATCTAGAGTAAGACTGTGGAAATAAATATAAAAACCCTATAAAGAAATATAAAATATAATGGGAAAAATCCTAAAGGAACAGAAGAAAAAAGCATACAAAATTAATATTGGTTGTACTGTCAGACTGACCCATGGTGCAGAAAATAATCTTGTTTACAAGATACTAAAGTGGTAATGTGAAACCAAACTCCCTTCAAAAAAAAAAGCCAGAAAGCCAAATGTAAAATCCTTGAAAGCAGGAAATAAGAGCAGTAGAATGGGACTGTCAAAATGAGAGCAGTGAATATGAAGACAGGAAACAGCATTTAATCATTTTGATCATTTCCATCCCTTTTATAAGCTCTTGGTCATAATTTAGGATAATGTTATACAGGCTTCTAATTGTCTATATTCCTTACTTATAATACTAATGACAATATACTACTAATTTAATGTGTTATATCTACTGTTTATTGAATGATTATGAAGTAATCATTTTAACTTTCAACGTAAGCTCTGAATTGTACAATGTCATTTATACCCCTACAAAAACTCTTTGATATAAGCCTTATCCAGCATTTTAGAGTAGATCCATTGGAAGCTTAGTAAGGTTAAATGGTTCATTTAAGATCATACAACTAATAAAAAGTACATTGCAGCAGAGGAGCATTGAAGTGATAGGCTGTGGTTTTAATTAAGATTGCAAAGTACATGCTCTTCAGCCTAACATGATGCTATATTGAACCCAAATGGACAAGAATCTTATTCAGGGATTTCTTAAAACTACTAATGACATAAAAATCTGCATGCTAAGATTATATATTATATATGATATGTTATTTGTATTATATTATATTATGATATTATATTACATCATGTTATTATAATTACATTATACCATTATGTATTAATTATATATTAATATCATGTATTATTGCATATTAAATATCGTGTATGGTATATTAATATTATATGTTAATCATATGTTAATATTATGCTTCTAATATTACATATATATTTGGGCCACACCCAGTAACGCTCATGGCTTACTCCTGGCTATACGCTCAGAAATCACTCCTGGCTTGGGGGACCATATGGGATGCCGGGGATCAAACCACAGTCAGTCCTAGGTCAGCCTCTTGCAAGGCAAACACCCTACCGCTGCGCTACCATTCCGCCCCCCAACACAATTTGGGGGGTGGGGTTTAGGGGGCCACTTGGTGACGCTCAGGGGTTACTCCTGGCAATGCACTTAGAAATCGCTCCTGGCTTGGGGACCATAGAGAACACGAGAAGATAGAACTGTGGTCCATCCTACATCAGCAACGTGCAAGGCAAAATGCCTTGCCGCTGTGCTATTGCGCCGGCCCCTAAGATATATTTTTAATCTTATTTTAGTTAATATAATTTTAACATAAAATAATAGATTAAAGTAATCTATTATAATTTCTTCTCTATACATATATAACTGTGTTCACTTATCACATTTTTCTACACCATCCATCTTATTTTCTATATATTTTAAAGAAAGACTTAGATATAATAATATACCTAAATATTTTAGTATACATTTAAAATATATTTAAATTTTAAAATGCATTTATTAAAATCATCATTACATTTCATTATAGAGCCAGTGAAACAATGACATATTATATCATTAATATCCATTCTTTAAAGCATCTATTAGTACTTTGTTTAAACATTCTTGACTAACTAAAAATGTTCTCCTTTAATCAGTTAATCAGGATACAACTATGCTCTGCTCTGCTCATATTTGTTGCTATGTCTCATAAGTGTTTCTCTTTCATTCTCCTCTTATGATATTGATTTGCTAGAAAAAGTGATCTAGTATACAATGCTTTTTATTTTAGAATAGGTAGAATTCTTCAATGAGGGAATAATCCTCATTTTTACTTTGTTATCTACATATCCTAAACATAGAAAGCTAAACCTAGAGACTTTATATAGGTTTGTTATGTTCTTTTTTGCTTGAATAGTCTGTCTACTCTTAATACACCTAGGTGTAATTTTGTCATGTTTTCTTGTCTTACTTTTCTTGAATTCAAATTGGCAACCCAACCACTTCATCATAATTTTCAAAATAAGACTTACATTTATTGATTTTGTAATTTTTAGTACTTATTTGATTTTGGCCACTTAGTTGTGCTTATTCTGCACTCAGGGATCACTCTGCAGGCTCTGAAAATAAGTGATGCAAGGAATTGACAGAGTGCAAGGCAATTGCTCTACCCTCTGCATTATTGCTTCAGTCACTATACATTGAGTGATTTTTATCAACTAGATAGGTAAGAAATATGTTTTTCCCAAAACATACCTACTATTTTTAATGTTTATTAAAAAGGGTTTTTATAAGAATTTTATTAATCTAAAGAGGTTATGCAGGAAAACACAAAGTCCAGAAGGGACACATAAAAACAAAGATACAGTCAGGAGCCAATTTGCCTGAAGAACTGTAGCAGATCAGAAGATCAAGCATATACAACCAATGTCTGATAAAACGGGGTGAGTGGTAGATAGAATCTCAAAAAATTTGCTTCCTTGTAGCATACACAACATATCTACTATCAAATTCATTTTAGTGATCCTGGATCACTGTCGATCACTAATTTTGTATTTAGGATTAGCTAGATATTTAGGAGAGGAGACTGAGTAATCTGTCACCATGTAGAATCACAATTAGCCTTTGAAATGTATAAGATTTGATTCACTGGTCTTACAGTAATGATTTTATAATACTGCATGCAAATTCTGTATTAGCATGTGCATACACTACTTAGGATTATTCTTCCAGAAAAATTCCTTATTACCTTCATATCTAATAATCCAGAAATATATATATGGATAACTGTTAAAATAGCCTATCAGAAATATTCAGGGAAAAAAGGAAATAGGCAGCATAGATTTTATAGATAAGGAATATTCTTTTGTTGCCATTTAATTTTCTTTAGGTATTCACCTATGAGAGAAACCATTTAGTAGAAACCAGTGCCTTCCTAACTTCATTAAGTATAATCTCCTCAAGACTCAAACATTTTCCCAAAAAGGAAGACATTTTCTATTCTGATGGCTATAATCACATTCCATTGAGTATATAAAATGTTTTTTTTTTCTTGATCTCATTCTGTCTAGGGCATTTAGGTTGATTTCATGTTTTGGCTATTGTAATCACAAGTGTGCAAATACTTTCAGTTATTGTTTTCATATCCTTCATATATATACATACATACATATATATACACATATATATATATAGCTTATACAATTATTGGATGGAGCACAGATTGTTTTAAATTATCTTTATTTTTTAATTTTTATTGTGGTCAAAATAAATTACAATTATTTCACAGTAATATTTAAAGTACATAGTGACAATGAATGAGGGACATTCCCACCAGTGTTGTCCTATCCTCCACCTTTGTTCCCACCATGCATCCCACATCTCCCTCCATTACCCCCATAATGCTAGTGCAACATTTCCCCTTGTACAGCTTGTTGTAGATTAGGTATAGATTATGTTGTCGTTGACTTTGGATTTGGTATTCATGTTTGAACAGTTTTTATTTCCACCAAATGAACAGTCGACTGTCTGGTCTTGGTACCATTGCAGCAGGGAGAAGGAAAGAAAATAAAGGCAAACGTAAAGAGAAAAATTAGGAGAAGTCTGTCTATGTGTTATACATATCCATTTAGAAAAAGGAAGGGAAAAAAAGAAAAGGGTAGCAAAACAAAACAAAAACAAAAAATAATAAAGGAGTAACAACAAAATTACAAAAAGAATAAACAAAGAATAAACTAAAAACCAAAGCCATCAGCTACAAAAAAAGAACAAAACCACATCAGCAACTTCTTAAAAAAGGGTTGTTTCTTCTCCTCCTCCTCCTCCTCCTCCTCCTCCTCCTCCTCCTTCTTTCTTCTTCTTCTCCTCCTCCTCCTTCTTCTTCTTCTTCTTCTTCTTCTTCTTCTTCTTCTTCTTCTTCTTCTTCTTCTTCTTCTTCTTCTTCTTCTTCTTTCTTTCTTCTTCTTCTTTTCTTCTTTCTTCTTTCTTTTTCTTCTTTTCTTCTTCTTCTTCTTCTTCTTCTTCTTCTTCTTCTTCTTCTTCTTCTTCTTCTTCTTCTTCTTCTTCTTCTTCTTCTTCTTCTTCTTCTTCTTCTTCTTCTTCTTCTTCTTCTTTCTATCTTCTTCTACTCTATCAAGAGTTTCTAGATTGGAAAGAAAGAATTCAAACTCTTAGTATGGATGCCATGATACTATACATGGAAAATTTTAAGCTTACAAAATGTTCCTAGAAATAATATATATTTTAGTAAATTGCCAGGTACAAAATTATTATGCAAAAATATGTATGGCTTTTCAATAAACAATTAAAAAAGAAGAAAGAGGTATAATTTTTGAGGTTTTCTGTTTATTTTTTGTGTGTTTGGTGGCTGCATCCTTTGATGCTCAGGGGTTACTCCTGGCTTTGTGCTCAAAAATTGCTCCTGGCTTGGGGGACCATATGTGACACCAGGGATCCAAGTGAGGTCCATCCTGGATCAGCCGTGTGAAAGGCAAAAGCTCTACCATGGCGCTATCATTCAGGCCCCAAAAGAGGTATATTTTTAAAACTAAGAATTTGCCTCAAATATCAAGTACCTAAGAATCAACTTAAGTGAAGCAGTAAAAGACCTACACAAAGAAAGTCATAAAAATGTATTTTAAGAAACAAAGACAAAAGGACTCTCCATGTCTGCATTCAGCCAGCTCCATGGTCTCTGAGTTATTACAAGAGATATAAACAATGTAAAAAATTATGGTTATATGGGGACACATCTGAATGCTGGAAATCTCTAAAGGAGAGATAGAACCAAGTCCCTGTCCTGCTGAAACCATGCCTTCTGCACCCGTTGCCCAAAATTACAGCTTTGCCAATGGCCCTCCTTACTATTCCCCAACAGATTTCAGTAGACACCAATATGATCAAAATTCCAAGTATGCTGGTATTTGAGCTGTCATCACCAGAACATTTTTAAAGTGAGTGCCTTCTTCAGGAGTTCTGTCAGCTAAAAACACACTATCAGCAATAGTTCTTGGAATCCCTTGACAACTTCAGTTGTTTAAATAATGTCACCCCCATAGTAACACATTAATTTATACAACAATGTATAACTGAAGCCACCTAACATTTAGAAACAAAAGAAGTAGCAGAATGATCAACCAGCAACAGAAACATACATCTGATAAGAGACTTAATGACCTCATTGTGAGATATAATAACTTTCACAAATATTCTTGTTACTGTAATCTTTTTTCCTTTTTGTTTCTTTTAATTGTTTTACTTGTTACCTGAAACAAATGTATAAGATCAACTATGTCAACCATGTAATACATGGTTTTTAAATAAATTAATTCATTTAAGAGAAAAATAAAGGACACAAGAAATAGAAACTCATCCTTTGTTCATGAATGGGAAAAATAAATATCATTAATATGAAAATTCTCCCCAAAACATTTTACAGATTGAATGCAATCCCTATATGGCTATTCGTGACATTTTTCAAATTAGATCAAACACTCCTCAAATGTATATTGAAATAAACCTCCACAAATAGATAAAAAAAAATCTTGGCTAAATTAAGATAGGATGTATCACTTTCCCCAATTTCAAACTGTACTATAAAGAGGTAGTCATTAAAATATCATGGTTTTGAATAAAGGCAAACCCTCAAATCAAGGAAATAGACTTGATTGTCCTGTGACATGTCCTGAGATATATGATCTTTTCTTTATTTCTTTATTTTACTCATTATAAAGACATCTATGCTCAAGTGCTACTTTTGATTTTAATCCTCAGGGGTCACCTCCATTACCACTTGGGTGCCAGAGGTCAAACCTGTCGTCCCTCATGCAAAGCATGCACTCAGACTATTGAACTATCTCTCCGGCTGTTGATGTAATGATAATTGGAATTGGACATGCCCCTTCGATACCCCACTGTAATAACAGTTGAACTTGGACAAACACCTAGATGTACCCCTTGAACACGCCAGGTATAAAAGGAAAACACAGAATAATATGAGGGTGGAGTCATTATAGTGACCAAAGCAGTGCCTGCCAGCTCGGGGGGGGGGGGGGCAGTGGGATCAAATATAAAGCATTAACAAAATGCTTCCTGCTTTGTATCTATCCTTACATCCTCACGTAATTCTTCCATGGTAACATCTCATTATAGATTTGGTTTTCATTTGTTACTAATAAGTTCAGTTTTTCCATGTGTCTCAAGGCCTTCCTTATGTATTCTTTGTAGAAGATTCTATTCATATTTTGGACTATCACTTATTTTTTAATTGTGTTGCTTGTTTTGTTAATATTTTTTGTTGAATTGAGTTCTTTATACATTTTGGATAGTATGCTATTTTGAAAGTTATTATATTCTTCCAAATAAAAATTATTTTTTCTTTTAATAATTTACTTTGCTGTTTGAAATATTTTAATTTGAGGCAATGGCATTTATTTATTCTTGCTTTTATTTTCTTTGTTTGCTAGTAGAAATTAGTCTACAGATACATCTCTGATACTGCACTTCTAAAGTGTATGATAAATGTTTTACATTCATTAATTTGGCAAAGGTTAATGAGTTAGGCATTCCTCCAAATCTTATAGCTGTTAATTTTTTCAGTAACAACTTATTAAAAAAGGAAGAATTTTTATGTAAATCCAGTAGAGTTCTCCTACGATTCTTGGAAACTTCCCAGAGGAGTGTAATCAAAGAAAAGGAAAGGAAAATAACTTGGAAGGCTGAAAATATAAAAATAATAGAGGAAAATTTTAGTCTGAACATTTTCTATCAACAGAACCAGAGGTAGTTATCATGAAGAAAAATGTACAATGTAATAATAAAAAGTGAGAAAAATAGTTGGTAGACAGTGAGAAAAATAGTAACTATGAACATTAATACAGTAGAAGGCATTTTTGAGTGGCTACCACAGTGATGGAAGAATAGTAAGTTTGTGATTAAGCAGATTTTCAAGACTGACAGAGAAATCCATAGCTCTGAGATCCCAGTAATTCTAATTTTTTTATTAGAAACAATATTCTAAATAGATTTATTAGTTATTACAATGTGTATTTCTAGGTAAGCATTTTAATTTCCTCTCCATTGTTCTTCATCTTGTTAATAATGATGTAATTTTAACATGCAGGTGTGATCTGACATTTGAAAAATTAAATAAAATTTAATGCTGCCAGCAGCCTTACTCATAGATAAGATATTTGGATAAGATTTTTTTTTCATTCTTGTTGTTGTTTTTGATTTTGGAGTCAAACACATTTGTGCTCAGGAGTTTCACCTGGCTCTACACTCAGAAATCTCTTCTGGCAGGCTTTGGAATCATATGGGATGCCAGGATTTGAACCACTGTCCTTCTGCATGCAAGGCAAGTGCCCTACCTCCATGCTATCTCTACGGCCCCTTTTTACATTCTTGAGGTTGCTTCACTCTTCCTATACTTTGTACCTCCTGTTCTATAAGATACAGAAAAGAGGGAAAAAAACATTTCTCTGCATGAAATATACCTCCTACCTAAAGAACAAAATGATTCATTTTATTTTTGTTTATTTTTTTACCTCCATCATTGAGAATTTTATTGTTCTAAAAATGCTTTTTCAAGTATGCAGAACATACATTACATTGAAACTAAAGGCCTCTTCAAGGATGAAACACCACTAATCAAGTAAATGGAAGAAAGAATAAATAAATGGGAGAACATGGGGCTGGCGAGGTGGCGCTAGAGGTAAGGTGTCTGCCTTGCAAGGGCTAGCCAAGGAAAGATCGCAACCGTGGTTTGATCCCCCGGCGTCCCATATGGTCCCCCCAAGCCAGGGGCAATTTCTGAGCGCTTAGCCAGGAGTAACCCCTGAGCATCAAACGGGTGTGGCCTGAAAAAAAAAAAGGGCAGAACATTAAACTAAGAATCATCTGATTTACAAAGAAAAAGGGTTACTAGGAATTATCACTAGGAATACAAAGACTGGGATAAATTATCAGCTTACTACCAATCTGATTAATAACTTGGTTAATATACAAAATATACAAAATATATAGTGCCCTGGTAGTTCCTAGCAAAAATAATCTAATACCATCCAAAAATTAGAAGAAATAAATAGCAATTTCCTTAAAGAGGAAATACAGCTGGCCAACTGACACATGGAAATTTTCTCCACAGTAATAATTATAAGGGAGATGCAAATCAAAACAAGACTGGCATATATCACAAAGAACAAGAACAACCAGCGCTGAAACGAATGTGGGGAGAAAGGACTCTCTTCACTGCTGGTGGGAATATCAACTGGTCCAGTCTTTTGTAAAACAATATGGACTTTTCTCAAAAAAATACATTGAGGAACCAGAGCGGTGGTGCAAACGGTAAGGCTTCTGCCTTGCTTGTGCTAGCCTCGGACAGACCGCAGTTCGATCCCTCAGTGTTTCTTATGGTCCCTAAAGTCAGGAAAGATTTCTGAGCTCATAGACAGGAGTAACTCCTATGCGTCATCAGGTGTGGCCCCCAAACCAAAAAAAATAAATAAATATTGATCTCCCATATAACTAATTGTTACTATTTTTGAGAATATACCTTAGGAGTACAAGATTACAATGCATAATAGCTTCTGCATTCCTATGTCCATTGTAACAATATTCACAATAGTCATAATCTGGAAACAACCCAAGTGCTCAAGAACAGATGAGCAAATAAAAAAACAGAGGTACATCTACACAATGGTATAGCTATTAGAAAAATAAATTCATAACATTTGCTTATACATGTATGGATGCAGGGAGTATTATGTTGTTTGATATGAGTCAGAGGGAGAGGCACAGATATAAAAAGTAATATGGTATTAATATCCAGAAATAATATAGAGGAGAGCCAAGAGGACCTATATACTACAGGAAGCTTGTCGCACAAATAAGGGACCATTACGTTAATGATACTTGTATATGATCACTCTGGACAAGAACTAGGTGCTGAAAGTGATATGCAGGATACCTCTTCTGTAACGATACTGCAAACTACAGTGTCTAAAAAAGAAAGGGGGAGTGGAGAAAGAGATAGAAAGAGAAGAAATGTGTCTGCAACAATTGCCTGCTTCGGAGAGGGCAAGAAAAAAGACAGGAAGAAAACAGTGATCACTGGATATAGGAACTAGTGAATAGATAGAAGTTGAACATTGTATGACTAATACTCAATCATGAATAACTCGGTAACTCTGTATCTCACAGCAATTTAATTTCTGTCGAGCCAAAAACAATGCTGGAGTAGAGAATGCAGATTGCAGCTGGGAACAGATGGACATCTCTGACTTATATGGGCATTTGAGGCTGTGTTCTCATTAGTATGTAAAGATGCTTGCAGTCTCAACAGTTCCTCTCTTATCTTTATCTTGATGTTCTTGTCCTAATTATATAGTTTACATATATATATATATATATATATATATATATATATGTAAACTATAATTTTAGGCTACCTGGTGATTCTCAGAGATTACTCTTGGATCTTTACTCAGGGATCACTCTAATGGGGCTCAAGATTTTATATAGGGTACCAGAGATTGAATAAAGATCAGCTCAAGCAAAGTAAACACCTATTGACTGTGTGTTCTCTCTGGCCATAATTCTAAATGTTGCATCAAAATCACTTGTAACTAGTAATATAAATTATTTATAGATTAAACTACTGGTATTATTTCTTCTCCAAATTTAGTTATACCCTTCCTATCATATTTATTTCATCAAATCTTTAGGGGTTGAAAATTTAGTTTTACTACTGTTTTAATACTGAATAATTGGCAATAAAGATTCTTTAAGTGAGATTTTATGTCGCTGTTTTCTTTTATATTAAGTCAAATTGGCACATCTAAAATTTAGACATTGTGTCTTGGATGTAGTCATCAATATAGTATTGCATTATATGTATGTGGCCCTAAGTTTTATTCCTGTCTCCATGAAAGCAACAAGTTAAATAAAATCTATACACATTATTTCTTGAAAGTGTGTTGCTTATATATGCATTTTATGATCAAATAGTCTATGAATTAAATTATGTAAAACAGGTAAAAACAAATTGCCCTTAATAACATATTAAACATATATTAAGCACAATCATATTATATTTAAATTTAAGAACATGTAAGTTATTGATTTTTTATTGACAATGGTCATCATAAATATTAATGTTTTAATTTAAATTTAACAACAATAATCAACAAAAACTTTGTCCTGATGATGATGGTCCTTCATATTTTTCACATTTTATTATAAACATAAATGTGCTACAACTCCCAAAGGAGGTAATATTTGACAAATTTCAAGAATGAAATCCACGGAATTAAAACTACTAGTTATCAATTATTATAGAAAGTTTCTAATGTAAGAAATGTCATCTGAAATGCATCATTGTAAAGAAAAATCATTTTTGTATTGGGTTCCATTGCTCTTTTTGTTCCTTTCTTAAATAATAAATAGATATTTATTATCATGGAGACAAATATCAAAGCCTATTAAATGAGTAGTTAAAATTGACTAATGTAAAGTGGAGGCCAATACTTGCTTCAAGGGACATTTATGATTGATGTTTAGTGTATACACATATGATTTTCTTCAGAATAACTACTAGGTCTTTTATTTATAATTTTACATTTTGTAATGTAAAGGTGTCTTTGCATCAAAAATTGTTTTGAAGCAGCTAAATATTTTGTGAGTTCACATACCATTTAAATTTTTCTTCTAACCAAAACAAACCTATTTATATGCAGGTGAATATTTCTGCATGAAATATTTGTTTAGTATGATGAGAATCTAATAAAATAAGCATTTAGGACTTTCTGCTTTCATAATTAATAATGATATGTGTATCTTATGCAAAATTTCAGGGACTCAATAATCTTTAAAATTCATAATAAAAATAGCTATTTAAAATATCGAGATTAAAAAAGTTATGCAATGTTGGGTTATAGACACACAATGTGTCAGGACCAATCTCACCATCGGTGTTATCCTCCCTTTACCAATATTCTCAGAATCTATCTCATACCACCACCTCCAGCACCAGCCTGCCATAATAACAGACCTTCACCTTTTTAAAGTTTGGTTGTTAAAGTTTGGGTCTTATGCTGTTGGTCTTATAATTAGTTATAATAAGTTTGGTCTTACTGTTGTTGACTCTGGTTTGGATATTTAGTTCTGTCCTTTCTTAACAACACCAGTGGACCTCAGATACCCTTAGTCCCTGTCCCTGTCATTTCATATGTAGTTTTTCTTTTCCTCCACTCAAATTTTTCTCCTTATAGGAGAGTTATTCTAGGCCTAAAGTGTTTTCAAAACCCCCATTTAAACCATTGCAAATCTTTATGCAATTATTCTAAATAACACATATAATTAATATAATCTTATGTTTATCCTTCTTCTTCTGGCTTATTTCATTTAACATATCTTTTAGTTCTACCCATGTTGCAGTAAATTTCATGATCCATCACTCCTTACACCTGTTTTTAATATTCATTTTGTATATGGGCCACATCTTCACAATCTACTCATCTGTTGATGGACATCTAGGTTGATTTCGTCTCTTATCTATTGTACTGATAGCTCCAATGAATAGTGGTGAATATACATCCTTTTTGATAAGTGTTTTGGTTTTGCTTTGTTGTTGTTTTTCTGGAGTTAGACACATAAGATTTCTGGGTCATATGACAGTCTTATTCTGAGTTTACTGAGAATGCTTCATACTGTTTTCCAAAGGAGTGGACCAGGCAGCATTCCCACCAGCAATAGCTCAGAGTTCCTTTTTCACACAACATCCCCTAACACAAATTGTTCCCAATATATTTCATATGTGCCATCCTCTCTGCTATAAAACGGTATCTCATTCTTTTCTTAATTTGCATTTCCTGAATGATAAATGATGATATGCAGAAAACTGCAGTAAGCTGCAAGGTGCTGCAGATACTTGTAAGTCTGCCAGTTTGCAGTTAGCTGCAGAAATGCATGGGCATAGCTGCTTGGCTGCACGGATATAAGGACCCACAGCAACAAGGCCCAAGGCTGGAAGGGCCATGTGCTGCAAGGATCACAGACCCTGTTAGGTCCTCCCCACCCAGAGACGCAAATATGTAGCAACCTGCCCAGGACTACCCCCACCCTGGGGAGGGAGAGAAAACAAAGGGAGGGGGTAGAAATGAAGTAATCTTTTATTCCGACTTGGAGTCTGAAATCTGCCATGTCCTGTTTTTTTTTGTTTTTTGTTGTGTGTGTGTGTGTGTGTTTTTTTTTTTTTTTTGAGAGACAGGGTTAGATAGAAGGCCAGAAGTGGTTCAAGAGAGAATAGAAAATGAAGGATAAATACAAAACAGTCAGCATCTTGTCTATGATGCTTTATATCCTCTCCTCCCTCGCCCCCACACACACCGGCAGGAGGAGATGCTCAGCCTCTATCCTGCCCTCCAACTGTCAGTTTTTCTTTTTATACCTGGCATTATAGGGGTGTGTCAAAGGGCGTGTCTAGGGTGTGTGTCAAGTCTAATTCCAAGGGCATGTCTAGTTCAAACTACTATTACATGTGGGTTGTCCAAATTGTGTGTCCAAGTCCAATTGCCGTTACCACCAACAAACTCACCCTAATGTTACTTTTTAATTATAAGGAAAGTTATATTATATGACCTCATATTATATATATGACCTCATATTATATATATACATATACATATATATGTATATATATATAATATGACCTCAGTGGTCAGTGGAGTTCAATTAGGTTATGGTCTTCTGCAA
Organism: Suncus etruscus; assembly: GCF_024139225.1. Classification (NCBI taxonomy): domain Eukaryota; kingdom Metazoa; phylum Chordata; class Mammalia; order Eulipotyphla; family Soricidae; genus Suncus; species Suncus etruscus. The sequence goes on from NC_064848.1 coordinate 180,308,105, forward strand.
CATCCATTGTGGTTGTCAGCTGCATTTTTCTTATTGGCAGTTCATTTAAAAGCTCCAAAGCTAAGATCCAGGGGACAGAGCAATAGCACAGCAGTAGGGCGTTTGTCTTGCCCAAGGCCAACCCAGGACGGACACTTGTTCAATTCCAGGCAACCCATATGGTCCCCTGACCTTGCCAGGAGTGATTTCTGAGTGCAGATTCAGTAGTAACTCGTGATCACCTCCTGGTGTGACCCCAAAACAAAACAAAACAAAACAAAGCAAAGCAAAACAAAAAAGCTATGAGTCAGGGTTGGTATGTGGAAGAAATAAAACAATGTTTAATGAACAAACACTACTTCTTTACTTTTTATAAAGTTTTTTGAAATGTTTGCCTAGCTTAAGAAAATAAAAAACTCTGAACCTTATTTTGTTTGTTTTGATTTTTTAGGCCACACCCATTTGATGTTCAGGGGTTACTCCTGTCTATGCGCTCAGAAATCACGCCTGGCTTGGGGGGACTATATGGGATGCCAGGGGATCGAACCTGGGTCCTCCTAGGCTAGCGCTAGCAAGGCAGACACCTTACCTCTAGCGCCACATCTCTGGCCCCAACTCTGAACCTTTTGGGTAATAGGGCGACAAGTTCTTTCTAGCTGCTTCCTGCTAATAAGGAACAGAGTTTTATACGTTCTATTTCTATCAATCTAAGGGGCAAATGTTTATTTACTCAAATATTTTTTATTTTCCATTTTTATTATTATATGCTTTAATGTTCTGTTTAAGTCTATTTATTTTTTACTCTTTGGCCTTTTGTATTTGAACAGTGGCCACTGTTAGAGAGAGTATAAATTCTCTGCTATTATCTCTCCCACTACTTGTTCTGCCCCCTTTCCCTTTTTCCTCAACTTCTGGTATTCCTATAATTAGGAAAATATTTCTCTTGTCTTTGTTCATTAAGTACCTTACATTTTCTTCCATTCTTTTGTCTCTTGACTTTTTGACTTTTTTTTTTAACTCTATACTCTCTTATAAATTGTCTTCAAGTTTATCTGTATGGTTCTCCTCTGTGTTATTCGGCTACTATGCCATCCTAATGTGTTCTTTGGTTTCTTCAATTCCATGGATTCTCTAATCTTCTTAAAGAGTTATTGAGTTGGTTGAATTGAATAACTATTGTTTGTCTAATTTCACTGGCTAGTGCCTCCTTGATTTTTGTTACTAAAGTATTAAGTTTTGATTTTAGGAACTCATCAACCAGGCACAGGCGTGTGGAAGGACTTTGGGATTTACTTAGATTATCTGCACCTACAGTTGACATCAGTAGTTTTCCCTATGGCCCTATTGTTCTTTTTAAATTATTTTTGTTGGAATGATGGAAGTTCAAATCACTTAAGAAGTAACCCATTAAACTGATTATACAAAAGATAGTTACTCCTAATATCTGCTTTACAGATTATTTTCCTAATCATTCAGATTTTGTTGATTAAAAAATTAGACTAATTGGGGCCTGGCGGTGGCGCTAAAGGTAAGGTGCCTGCCTTACCTGCGCTAGCCTAGGACAGACCGCGGTTCGATCCCCCGGAGTCCCATATGGTCCCCCAAGTCAGGAGCGACTTCTGAGCGCATAGCCAGGAGTAACCCCTGAGCGTCACCGGGTGTGGCCCAAAAACCAAAAAAAAAAAAAAAAAATAGACTAATTATTTGGTTTGGTCAACTAAATTTTGAAGCTTTATCTGAGAGGAAGATCTTTATCTGAGAGAAAGAAGTGCCCACTTTCCTGTATTTTGCAGATATAAATTGGAATGTTATTGAGTGAATGAATTTACATCCATGTATATGTATCTAGTGAGAGAGCAGAAATACAATGGGTCAGACAACAGGCTTACCCTACAACTTGGGAAAAAAAATGGCAAAGTGAATTCATAAGTTTTTTATTTTTATTAAACTTCAAGGCTATATATCAGTTGGTGGGCAATGCCTCTATTCAACATCATGCCATACTCAACTAAATCAATAATTTTAAGTGAAAGAATGAGTATTTTTACTAAGCAAAATAAAAAAAAATCAAAGCAAAGACCCATTTTGTTTCAGGTCAGGTATGCTACAAAATCAATTTCTAACAATTTAAGACAAAGTACTTTAATATATTATTTAAATACATTTAAATAAATTAATTTGTTTGTTTTTGTTTTTTGTTTTAGGGTCATACCCAGTATCACTCAGGGGTACTCCTGGCTATATGCTCAGAAATCGCTCCTGGCAGGCTTGGGGGACCATATGGGATGCCAGGATTTGAACCATCATCTTTCTGCATGCCAGGCAAATGCCTTACCTCCATGCTATCTGTTTGGCCCCAATACATTAATTTAAATAAACAAATTTTCATGAATTTTAAAAGTTCAAGCTCTAAGTCACAAATATTCTAAAATGTTATAGAGAATAATTATTCCTATTAAATGAATTCTTTATGGACATTAATATTAATGTTATTTTATACTATGTTTACAAGTGTACAACAAAAATTATTTGATTTATATCATCACAATATGTTCATTTAACATTCATTACCTCATTTATATATATTTTAATTTTATATAATGATGGGAACTATATATATGATGGGAACTTTTATACTCCTCTCTTCCAACTTTTCAAATAGACAATATAATAGTTTACTGTATTTACTACTCAGTGCTATTTACCATTATATCCCTGCATCTTATTTTATAACTAGCAGTTTTTTCTATTGTCTATTTTTTTTACTATTGGACTACTTTCCAACCCCTGTTATGGAGAATAATCAGTTCTATCTATGAGATTGGTTTTTATGTATCTTTTTCTAAGATGAACAGATAAGTGAGATTTTGCACAGTTTGTAATTTTTCATCAACATGAATTATTCAACATGGCATATTTCTCTCAATCTTAATCCATATATTTTAAATTATAGCTAAATAATATTTAAATGTATTTTAATATTTTAACAGCATTTTATTGTTATGTTCATCATTCTCTGTATTCATTCATCTATTGACAGATACTTATTTGAAGGACAAATGATGCTGCAGGGAACATGGAAGTAAAGATTTTTTTTTGAGAACATGAGTTTACTTCCTAGGGACAAATTAGAGATAGAATTATTGGATATTATTGTGTCTCTATTTTTATTTTGTTTTGTTTGGCGGATATATCCATTGATTCTCAGGGTTAACTCATTGCTCAACACTCAAGGATCACTTCAGAGTAGTAGGAATCCATGACCATATTAGGTGCAAGGAATGAACCCAGATCAGCAGATGTAAGACTAGACCTCTGACCACTGACTGTATTATGTTTCTTACTCTCAATTTTAATATTATTTATTAATTTGTCTGGGGCACTCAACAGTGGTATTCAGTGCTTGCTTCTGGCTCTATACTAAGGGAATACTTCTGATTGTCTGGAGACTACAATGAGTGATGGGGATCAAACTTGGGTCTGCTACATGCAAAGAAAATACCCTACCCACTGTACTCTCTCTGGTCTCCCCATTAACTTTATTTATGACATTTAATGCCAAAATTTAAGTTTATTAATATGAAAATATAATTAAAGAAGGTAAAAATGTCTGATATTTGGCAGTATTTCCATGAAATATTAAAATCACATTCATTTTTATGTTTATGTACAAAAGTCCTACAGAGTAGAACTTATATTCTCAATAGAATAAAAAAGATAACACTTTTTAAGTATTTCTTAATTATTTAAGTATTTTAAGTATTTCTTTACAGCTGTAGAGTATAACCCAAAAGTCCAATTTGAAAATATCTCTCTAATTAGATACTTAAATATATTTATACTTTTAAAATAATTCAATTTAACTTAATTGAAAAGTCTAGTTTGTTCATACATATAAAAACAGGCTATTCTGTTTTCATGGAACATTTAAAAACTGTTCTCCAGGTCCATGTGTTCCCTTGAACATGGTGCCTGAACACATCTCTCTCCTCTTAAGATGTGGACTTTCTTACTTTCAATCTGGGATGTGTACCAAAGCTCTCTCACCTTTAAAGAAGGTCTAGCTCTCTCTTGGGCATTATACTTGTTTCTCTCTCTCTTCCTTTTCTTCTCTCTCCCCTTTTCCATACCTGAAAATTAAATGTTTTACCTAGAGAAAAGAAAAGAAGCAAGCAAACAAACAAACAAACAAACAAAACCTGTTCTCTATCAATGATTAGTGCTTTAGTGAGTTCAATAACACTTAAATATAAATTTATTTTCCATGGCTGCCTGTTTTTTTAAAAACTATTTTCAATTTTTCTTACAAGTAACAATAAAGAAATTTTAATCAGATGAAAAATGAAATACTTGAGAAATACAGATTCATTATTCCTGTTTTTTGAAGATTAAGTCTAATTAATTTTAACACATTAATTTACTAAGTCTTTACAGTCTTAAACACTAAGCTAGCGATGATGTTCATTGGATGATAGATCTCAAAGAATTTTAAGTTGAGAGAAACAATAAAAATGAGGACATGTAAAGAAATAATTATAATCAGACATAATTAAATGTTTATCTAGTTTGAATGTTTCTAATAATAACAGTAATATTCAGCAAACAACACTATTAAAAACTATAATTAACAATTTTGTCAAGCTTACCTAGATATTGTGCTTATTATTTTATACATTAAGACTTTTATTATTATTTCTGAGCATAATTAAATGTTAATTGAATTATTTTAATTAAGATTATGGCATAAAAGTTTTGTTAATAAAATTATGTTTTAAGAAAATTGAGGAATAAAATTCTACAGGAATATTTTCCATTTTTATGTGATCTTTTGATTATTACCTTTCTTCTCTTGAGTTATATTTTTCTTTCTTTTTTCTTTTTTTTTTTTTTTTTTGGCTTTTCGGTCACACCCCGCACGCTCAGGGGTTACTCCTGGCTCTATGCTCAAAAATCGCCCCTGGCAGGCACGGGGGACCATATGAGATACCAGGATTCGAACCTTTGAACCACTGTCCTTCTGCATGGAAGGCAAACACCTTACTTACCTCCATGCTATCTCGCCGGCCCCGAGTTATATTTTTCTAAAACGCTGAGGAAAAATATTGCTAAGTTCTTGAGGTGAATACCTCCTGAGTTTTACCACCTGGTAAACTACAATAGTCATAATCAACTCCAGAGAGTTGAAAAAATGTCCTCAAGGGCTCTTGAAGGTTGTTTTTATGAACCACTTGTTGTTAGAAGAGAATGCCAAAATAACATTTTGTCTGGAAAATTACCATATTTCTAAGGAAATAGTTTGGCTCATAACTTTCTCTTTCATAATAAAATATATGCCACATCTAGTCCACTGAGTATAACATAGGAAAAAATAATATTTTACTACATATATATTCACAGGTACTTGTAACCAAATAACTGTGTTTTTTCTTTGGCTTAATTCTCACAGGGAACATTCAAGCAATAAATGGAATTTTATGAAAGTTAATTTTTCCTTGGTTCATATAAGTAAAGTATGGATCTGTAATTAGAGCTTACATATGTCTAAATGCCACTTTAAGTGCCACTCTAAGACAGGGAAAGAATCACTTATCTTGGAATGGAGAGATAGAGGTCTTGCTTTGTACGTGGCTTTCGATCACTGGCACCACAGGTTTCTCCTGAACACAGCTTGGTATTGCTCCTGAACAAAATAAACAGCAAAAACAATAAAAATGAATGTCCTACCTCAACCTTTGTGTCCCTGTACCTCCTTATTATTTTGAAGGCCAATAATCTATTAAAGAGAAATTCCTTGATGACAGTAATGGTTATAATTTAAGCTGGTTATATAGCCCTTTTAGTCAATGAAGTTTCATTTGACTAATACTCTTTTAATTTTAATCTATGACAAAAGTCCTGGGTTCATGAAGTAAAACAAGGAAATCTCTTTAACAATGCTTTAAAAAAGGGCCGGAGAGATAGCATGGAGGTAGGGCATTTGCCTTGCATGCAGAAGAATGGTGGTTCGAATCCCGTCATCCCATATGTCCCCCCGAACCTCCCAGAAGAGATATCTGAACATAGATCCAGGAGTGACCCCTAAGTGCTGTCAGGTGCGACTCAAAAAAAAAAAACAAAGAAATAATGTTAAAAAAACTAGATATTAAAATTTTATAAAAATGAAATTGAATCAGTATATCACTCTATAAACAAAGGTCAAATTCAAAGTGGATTAAAGACCTGATATTTGACTAGAATTCATAAAGTATATTGAGGAAAATATAAGCAGACTCCAAAATCCAAACATCAATGCTGTTTTTATGATATTTCCATTGACAATGATAACAAAATCAAAGAATAAATGAGAGTGAATATATCAAAATAATAAGCCTTTGCATAAAAATTAAACTTGCGCTAAAATAAAAGATACCCTACTTTATTCAAAAAAACACTTGCATACTTGGTAAAGGGCCATTATCCAGAACATGTAAAAATTCAAAAGTTCAACAACATATAAAATAACTATCAAAAATGGGATTTTAAGATGAAAACTTTCCCAATGAGTTTATAAAAATATTTAGTAGGAATATAAAAATGACATTTAGTAACAGAATAATGCAAATCTAAAGAATAATAAGATGACACATGATACCAATGAGAATGGCATATATAAAAATTATCTGAAATAACTAGAGTTGGTGGGGATGTAATGAGAAAGGAAAACACCTCATTGTTGGCATCAATGTCAGCCGCTTCATCCTCTATGGAACACAGTATGTAGATTTTCAGTAAAGTAAGGAAAAGCCTCCTATGACTATGTCTTAGGAAATTTTCTCTAGTATGTTTCACTAAAAAAAAAATTTAATTTAAAACTTATGTTAGAAATTTTATTCAATGGACCATTGCAAATTAGACAGGGATAACAAGCGTTTTAGCTCTAAAATTTACTGAATAGTGTTTTTGTGAGACAGGGATTGAACTTTTCCACAACAAATTATTTTAAAAATGAGGTGGGGGAGTTGGAGAGAAACAACACTTAGACAAGGGAGGGAAGTGGATGCTCTGGTGGAGGGCACAGTGTTGGAATGTTGTATACATGAAACACTAATGTTAACACTTGTTAATACTGGTGCTTCAAATAGATATTTTAAAGGAGAGGAGACTAAAGCCAATAATTAAATCTGAGGGAATGGGAAAAAACAAAGTTTACTTTCATTAAACAATGCAGTTCAGAATTTGTTTAAGTTTAGGAAGTGAAGAGATATTACCATAGGTAGATCACTTGCCATCAAGCAGCTACCCAGATCAGATCTTCACCATCCAATATATGAACCTTCTTTCCCCTAAGCATCTTCAGAAATAAATCCTTAACGCTGTCAGGAATAACACTTTAGCATCGCCAATATGGCCCTAGAACAAATAAATAAAATATAAGTTTAATGTGATGTCCACAGAGGCGAACTTCCAGGTATAGAAAAGTTATTGGTAATATCACCATGTACCTTAAATATTACTGTGAAAATTTGTAACTCACTTTGGCCACCATAAAAATGAAAAAAAAAAAAAGAGTTTTTGGTAAAGAGAGCTTAAGAAATACTTAAAACATATGAAGGTTTGAGGAGAACGACATTTTCCAAGAATAAATCCCACATAGTCTGCAGAGGCCACCAGGAGTGATTCTTGAGTTCAGAGCCAGGAGTAAATGCTGAGCCCAGTTGATGTGGCCCATAAATAAAATCAAAAAAGAAAGAAAGAAATGGAATGGAATGTCAAAAACAGCATTTAAGGCAAGGTGAAAATATGAGACTTTCCATTTATTTTATATACATTTTTTTATTTAACTAACTGTAACTCCACCCTGGATTTAGGTGTAGCTACCTGAGACCCACCCATTTCTGGGAGGGGTCTTGGGAACCAGATATAATGTGTGACCTTACCTGCAAGACCCCGCCCATTCCTGGGAGGGGTCTTGGAATAGGTAGATAAACCTTTGAGCCAGGGGATTAGGGGTTTTCCCTGCTGGGCTCGCTGGCTTTTGGGTCTTTGCCTCTTGTGGTCTTTGACCAGGATGGAGGTCAAAGGAAGATGGCTGAAAGGAGTTAAGACGCAGGGCTAGCCAAGAATGGCTGAATGCTTGAAAGGTTATGAGATAGGCGACACACCTGTGGTGGTTAGGGCATGAATAAAGCTGATGCTTCCTGATGCCTGTCTCTGGATAAGTGATTCTGCCATTCACCTGGGCCTGGGACCCGCCGGCTGGATGGGGGTTGCGGAGCCACATAGCCTGGGATGGCAGAGAAGAATTTCTCCATCCATCGCCATCCAGCACCATCTTTAATTATTAAATGCAACAACTAACATGGTCATAGTTGGGTTACAGTCACAAGCAGAACACCTCCCGTCACCAGTGTAACATTCCCCCATCCCCTCTTCCCATCCCCTGCCTGTATTCGAGACAGGCATTCTACTACAGTTATTTGTTTTTAAGTTCAGTAAATTGTATTTTTTTTCTTTAAAGGATAAGAGTAAAAAAAGATAGTAAAGGTGTGATAGTGGCAATCACTGTTGTTTTGAATAGGTCCAGAAAAATATGAGGAAAATGGAAAAAAATCCTTGGCCTGATTACAAGAAGGCCTCACCCCCGAAGTTTATTGGCATAAGACCGACTCTGGGTTCAGGCATACCAGTCTGTCCAACCCGAGTCATTCTCCATGGTCTCGGTGAAACTTTTTCACACGTTAGCTGTTGTTGGTATCAGGTTCTTATATTTAAAGATTCTGGATTCTATGCATTTCTTTCATCGATGTCAGGCTGATGTGGAGCATCCTCTAGTTTCAGCATACCATTAAATGCGGAGCCATCTGCCCTGCAAGCAGACTGTTGCTAAGTCGTCTGGGTGTTGAGAACACTCTTTGGAGTAAGTCAATGTCAAAGCAGTGGTAGGTCTTCCCTGGTAGAGATTTGGATCCTGGTAATGTTATAGACAATTGTGGTTGTTTCCATAGATGGTATCCATTGTTCAGGTGTGTGTGGGCGATGTCCATTCTTCTGAGGCCTAAGCCAAATCATTATGCCAATGTTCAGGGTATACGGCCTAATTGGCTCCACACAGTAGGCTTTTTGGCCTCGCTTAGGGGAAGATGCAGTCTCGGCTGCCCCCCACAGCCTTCTCTCTCTTTCCCCGTTTTTCAGGGGGCAGGGAGGGGACTGGTGATCTTCTGGCTTCCAGCAATTAGGAAGCAAATGCTTCAGTAGGCATGACATGGCTCCATGTGCTCTTCGCATGTCCAAATCACAGACTTAAGTGGTGTCTCGGAAAAAACACCCTCTCTCTTGACTATTTCTAAAACATACTAAGGACACGTGTACCTCCTTTGTATATCTCAGATGTATTCCCTTAACATCTATAACTCTTTTCGAATATCCTCATATAGTAACTATTTGTCCACTGGTTTTGTTATTTGATTGTTCGATTTTTCCCCCTTTGAGATCTGTTTTATAAGCAATATTGGTAGAAGAGTATCTCTGTATAGAATTCATGTTTGAACCAAGTTATGGGGAATGTTGGACTTTATTCTTCGGTCCCCAGATACACCAACAATATCTTGTGGCATTGCTTCTCTTTTGCATAGGCGCATTAAAATGGGAAAATAATACATATGCAAACAAGTTCTTATCTAATAGAGATGGGAACACAAATTTGGTAATGAGACCTTCCATTTTTAATTGTATAAATAAATATGAAGAGATGGTAAATAGATGTCCAAATAAGAATATTAAATAGTAAAGTAAATATACTAAGTAGCAAACTCAAAATAAATTTTATATAATGAGGGAAAGAGCTGATAGTCTCCAATCAGGAGACTTAAAAAAAATAGTCTGGGGGAGATTCATTGATAAAATACATATCATGTATGCATACAATTTGGATTCAATTTCTGGCATTAAACCAAAACCAAAAAAAAAAAACTAAACACATTGACATATATTGAAAGTAATCTCTATATATGTATTTATAGATGTATGTCAGTCGATAATGTATTATCAAAATGCTTTATGTATTGCAACAAATATACTGCACCAATGAACAGTACAAAGAAAAAAAATTGGGTTTTGATGAGAGAGCATAAGTAAATATAATGCATTTTCTGCTCATTTTTGATAAAATTAAATTTTGATACAAAATAAAATTAACTAAAATGAAGTAAAAAGGAAGCACAATTTATTTCTAGAACATCAGTCTCTACAAGTACCTTAAAATGGCTGAAGATGCTAAGAAATAATTGCACTCAATTACAAAAGTCTTTTTTAACAGGATTATCTACATATATATGAAGTAGGAAAAGTTCGAGGGAGATAAAATGGAATATATATATAACGTATAGGTTAATTTAGGAATTGATATACTTTTAAATTATTGACATAAGGAAATTAAGTTAATTGCAACACATTAACTACATAACATTATTTTTATGGTCACAAGTTTTTAGTTATATAACTGGCTAATTTAAATATATGTGAAATGATACAGTGACACTGATTTTCTTAATTTTCTGGGTAGATGGGAATTAATACAAAACAAGACTGATTATGAGTCAATGACGAGGAATCATTAGATGGGGTTTCATCATAATATTTTTTTTCCTTTATAGACATTTAACATTTTTTGGAATAATTTCTGTTTATGTGTGACTTTTAGGTCCATACACAGTAATCATGGCTTATTTCTAGCTTTGTGTTCAGAAAACCATACCGGCTGCTGGAGATTAAACATGAGCCATCTTCTTGTGAGGCAAAGACTTTACCTGCTGTATTTCTCTGGTCTCTCATCAAAAATTTTTAATGCAACAGTATGCTGAGTGAAACTATAATTATCTAGAATACTTGATTATCTGTGTACTTGGTGATATAGTCCCTCTTGAGTTTTATCCTTCTTCTTTTATCCTACATTAGGATAGGCTGAGGAGGCTATCTTCAGCAGTGATCAGGAGGCTCAGGCATTCCTTTTTTAGAAATTCTTGGTCCATGATTCAAGGATTCAATTCAGTGTATAAAAGGGTGCTATGCCACTTTGGGGGATAAACCCGGGCATTTTAAATGGCCTCCGGGTTTTCCAAGGTTGTACCAGATAGCATTTGGGTGAACCTGTAGAACCAGCAATGTAATATAATTCGGCCACAAAGTTTCCACCTTAACCAATGTGCTAGCTCTCTTGATTAAAGAATACTTGTAGAATAAAATCCAGCTCTCCTCAATCAGATTTCTTGCAGTAATAATATAATTTTGTGTGTTTTTTATTTGTGCAGAAGCATTTGCAAAATTGAAAAAGATGATCATGTATTTAATTTTTATTCACAATTTCTGCCTCCATAGTATAAGGCTATTAAACAAATTCTTCTTGGTAAGTTAAAGAAAACTCTACACTAATAAGGATCTAAGAGGTGCTAATGTGGAAGACAACAATCTCATATTAGATCTGTGAACCTAACCTTCTATTATAGAAAATATAACAAATAATACATACATGAGATCTTAGTGCAAGTCATTTATTTATGAGTCAGTCACCTTTTACTCTAGTAAGAAGCTCCTTTATTGCTGACCCTTTAGAATTAACCACTAAGTTTATAATAAGAAGTAAATGAGTCAGCCACACATAAAAACATACCCCATCAAGTTATCTGAGAGCCAAGCCTCAAATTTATCTTCTCTTACAGGATTGATTGATTCCTTAGTTGGGGATCTGAAAATTACCCCCCTTGCTCTTTCTTTTACTAATTTGGAAAGCAATAGAGCTTCAAATATGTTTGACGCTTAACCCAGCAATTCAATATAATATAACCTACCATTAAAAGGAAAGAAACATCATGAAAACACTTATATGAGAGTAACCCTTGTTCATTCAGTATTTTAATTGTGTCCTGAATTTAAAGAAAGCTGATAATAATATGGGCCTTCTTTAATTTATGCTGAGATCTTTAGGGACTAATCTAATCCTGATATTTAATGTGTGTATGAATAGTTGAGGGAGATAGAGCCTACCATAGATAGACTTCATGTTAATTATAAGTATGTGGAACTGATGCTAACAAGTAAACATCTCTTTATTATATATAGCTAAACTTTTGAATTTGCGATTGGTAATTGTTCACACTTCAGGAATTTCTTAGAATAGTTAAAAGTAATACAGTTCTGAATACAGGGGATTCATGTCAGACTGTAGTGTAGACCCCAGCACAGCTTGGACTTCTGTGCTCTTTCAGGTGTCGCTCTGGAGGTTTCATCTGTGACTTAAGTTGCTGTGTCAAGCATTACTGATGTGACACAGGTGGTTATGAGAACCTCAGTTCCTGAGTATTCCATCATCTTTTGGATACTAGCATTGAACCCCTACTAATCTGGTGGGCAGAATATTATCAGGACTAACCCTAGGGTCCTCTGAACTCTACTGAGAAAGCCCTCCTGAAAGGTGATAAATTATTTATTTTAACTTTATCACAGAAAGGGGTGCCGAAACACAAGTTTTTGTCATTTTCATTATGAAATTCATTAGTTTAAATTCTGAATGAGTAAATTCCACTATATATTGCTTTATGACTCTGAATTGAGGTCAGAGTTATTTTAAATATTCTATGTGTGGGGCCAGAGATATAGGATGTTTGCCTTTTATGTTGGATCCAGGTTCAAACTTGGTACCCATATTATCTTCTGAGCTCTGCCATGAGTGATCTCTGAGTACAGAGCCAGGACTAAACACTGACTACTGCAGGACATGACTCCAAACCAAAGGTAAATAATTATCTCGTGTACCTCTTAAATATAGTGATTACTAAAGAACCTTAAGCATAGGGATAGCATAAAAATAGGTAAATATTTGACAGTTAGGCACTGTAAGATGGCTCTTTTACTCATTTTTCTCATGTGAAAATGGAAATTCTTAAATGGATATTTATTAGGATAGTTATAAAGGTCAAAAAAGTTAATATTTTTAATGTCCTTAGAATAGTGTCTGAACACAGTAGCCACTACATTGAAGATTCATATAGAGAATAGAATGGGAAACTTAAATAATTTGATTCAAAGGAACATAATTTCACTGGCTTTGTGACTCAGAAAATGCCAAGACTTTTTCACCTTAAAGGATAATGAATGGCAAAGTTCCATCTTTTACTCTTCTTCCCCTTCCATTTTATTTCACTGAGTTAATTTAATAATTTTAGAATAAAATAATTTAACTATGGTCATTTATCCTGTTTTATTTTAGATGTATTGAGAAATTTAAATACTATTTTTGAAAGGTAATAAATTCCTAGGGGGTTTAATATATAGTGGCATTTAAAAGTGTTTCACTTGATTCTCATCATACAAAGGCCATATATGAGGTCCAAACTCAACATTTTTTTCTCATATTAGGTAAGTCACAAATTGCATAATGAAAGAGATCAATGTAAAAAATAATATAGAACTAAGAAGTCCTTGAATTTTAATCTTCTCTCTTAGAAAACAATACAATAACAGATTGTAGTTGAAATATGATAATTTTGTTCTTCAGGGAAGGTTTTTATTGAGTCTTATAATTTTTCTTATAAGGTAAAATGCAGGATCTAATATTACTCATTTCTGGCCAACATCCCAGCAAAAGTTGCTGAGACAAGAAGACCTGTGATGGCTTTCATTTTTGTGGAGGTGGAATAATTTTCAATTTGGAAGTATCTGCAAAAATGGGGGAAGGGCAAATTATTTCTCGATCCAATTAGGAACACTCAAAATTTCCTGACTCTATTCTCTGCACTTTCTTTAGACTAGATGATCTGTTTGGCATAAGTAAAAGTAATACATTAAAATTGTGTTTGCTGTATGTTTCAGTAGGAATTATATCCACAGTTCTTCAAAATATGTTAGTGTTATGGCCTAGATTTCTATACTGGTTCATGATGTTCATAAATATTTATTCAGATTTTGTTTACCCCAGAGATCACAAATGTCTTGAGGGTTATGGCCATGTCTTCCTCAGATATAAATTAATGCATATGTGGGTGGGACTCTGCTGTATGGTGAGATAAGACATTCTTCAGAAAGATGAACTGTTGTTTTTTTTTGAGAGATGAATTATTGATATGCATATCTTTAAGGATGTGTTAACAAGGGGATGTTAATTATCATGAGAAATTAAGAAATAAAGGAACAAATTATTAGTTGTTCAATAACTCTTTCTGAAGGATTTGTTTTAATCTGTAATAAATAGCATAAACCAGGATTCTCAGACAAATAATGTTGTTTCCTGGGGAAGAATCAGAATTAGTATGATAAGGGATGTTTATTATAAAATGTTACTTCAACAAGAATTTTCTGACCTCTTTCCTGCTATAACCATCAAGGTGCCCTAAAGAACTAGGATGTGTAAGTGAATAGAAATAAATATGCTGATGAAAACTAAGGAAAAACCACTGTTAACTATATTTAACCCACCCCCAAAAAAATACCTCATCATATTGCTTCTCTACTTGAGGTACTAAAGTGAATAAAACTTTTCCTCACTAATTACAGTGAGAAGAACAAGAAGATCAAGTCCAGTCAGAACATGATGGATTACCCATACATATTTATGATCTAGAGGGTGCAGAAGAGGTGAATAGTTACAAAGCATTTTTTCAGCAAGATTTAGCTATGACATCAAGGTTTGGCACTGGGAGATAAAACACCACATATCTAACTATTCTGGAACAGCCAAGACTTAATAACAACAGTAGAAATATTTCTGAGCTACATTTTCAAGTAACTGACACTTTGGACCTGAAAATTATTACATTACAACAGAGAGAAAGAGGAAAAAAAAAGTATAGGCTATCCTGGTGTTCCTGGCAGTACAGTCCCTTTATTCAATTTTACCAAGGGCAACATCAGATTCTAGAAAGTTGTTCTGAAACTGATAATTGGTGAGGCCAGGTATATCAAGGAGTATATCTGAGCTCCATATTTAGTAGCAATAAAATAGAGTCCTCAAGCAATTCAAAAGAGATAATATCTATATTGACTCCCTATCTAGTCATGGTCTAGTTTTATAGTGTGATAGTTTAATTTACATAGAAACATCTTGGCAGTGCCGTTTTTACTGAAAAATACTTAACTCAAATGAACCTTTTCTTTATATGAATCAGATATGCATGGAATATCTGAGGGACTACTCAGAAGCCAATAGCATGACCCACTTAGCATTTCTAGCCTGATTTAACATTCCTTTTATCCTTTCCCCTAGTCAGTCAAAGATTGATATTTGTCTCAGACTCCTTAATCACTCCTAATATTTCCTATATATAAATTGGTTCCAACTCTCTTTTGATTTACCAATTTTTATTTTAAATATTGTCCACTCTCTGCTTATTTAGCATATTAAAATATCTAGGAACTTTGGAGCAATAGCACAGCAGGTAGGGTGTTTGCCTTGATTGTGGCCAACCCAGGTTTGATTCATGGCATCCCATATGGAGCCCCAAACCTGCCAGGAGTTAACTCCTGAACATAGAGCCAGGAGTAATATTCAGTAGGGTGAGTACCAAAAACCAAAAAAAAAAAAATGTCTATGAACTTTGAGGTAATTACAAATTACAAACTATTATTGGAGAAATTCTGCCTGCCTTTTCAAGAGCTCAATGTACTTTGCATACTTTTAATTTTTTCTCTTTACTTCCTATACACATGTTATTATTTATTATTCTAAATATGAAAACATATTAAATATATAATAACTTTGAAATATTTAAAAGTAAAAATTATTAGTTTGAAAAGATAGTCAGGTGGAAGAACACATGCCTAGCTTATAGGAGGGACTGAGATTATCTCTTTACTTCATTTGCGCTCCCTCAAAATACCACAATGTGCAGTCCTTGTGTAGTCCAATTCTATATAGTTTGAGTAACACTAGCAGTCAGGAGCATTAAATAATGATATCCACAGCGCCATTGCTAAATATTATTCACAGTGGCTCTGGTGATAACTTAGCACCATTGCTGGGAAGCCATTTTAAAAATTTAAGAAGTAAAAATAATGCTTTCAATTCATTAATTAATGCCTTAATGTACTACATTGAAGACACAATTGTTGGGGTCAGAGAGATAGCATGGAGGTAAGACATTTGCCATGCATGCAGAAGGACAGTGGTTCGAATCCCGACATCCCATATGGTCCCCCGAGCCTGCCAGGAGTGATTTCTGAGCATAGAGCCAGAAGTAACCCCTGAGCTCTGCCAGGTATGAACCCCCCCAAAAAAGAAACAATTGTTTTATAATTTTATAAGTTTAATTCACACCCATTAAATAAATCCATTTCTGATTATACAAAATTCACAAGTAATTGATACCTTTCATTTGAATATTCATGTAAGACCTGTTTTTATTTGACTTTATACAGCTGATTATAGTGTAGGGAATATGATTACTATTTCAAAATATGAGTCATTTAAATGTATTGATTAGTATTTTCTCACATACATAATATTCTGTTTGATAACAGTTATCTTCTAGCTTGCACAAGAATTTTTTTGTCTTATCTTTTTCAGGTTTTTCTAAATCTTCTACAGAATTAATCATACAATTATAAGTAAAGATTGATGAATGTATTTTCAGGTTTCTATGTCTTTTTTGAGGAAACACAAAGGTTGATATCTTAACAAAACACCACTTATGACTCTTCTACCTGTAACATTGATATTATTTATCCTTTTTCAAAGAAATTTTATTTGCATGATAATCAGTCAATTTATAGCAAATGAATCAATGTATACATATAGTTTTTCTGTGTCACTTGAAGAAAGTAATTTTGAATTTTTGTACACCTCACCATCTTAAATCCACTTTTTTTTCAAGTTCTTTATCATACCATATCAATATTATTTATGTTTGTATGTAGAATTCCTCATATAATTTAATATAAAAAAGTAAGTAAAGTCTTATTTATTAATCTGGAACCTGGAAGTTGAAACAAAGTATATTTGAGATGAAAAAGAAGAGAAATAATTTGAGAGGGTAAGAACATAGCTATTTAATTCACCCCTTCCCACCACCCACAACACACTTAGTAAAAATTAAATACATTTTATTTTGTATTGGGGAGAAATAGCAGCATCATGTGAGGTAGGTGACCTTAACCTCTCTAATGTGATGCTGAAAAGAAAAAAGGTAGTCATAACTATACATTTAGTAGGGTCACATCAAAGTTGAAAGTGATCCAATGAGAAATTAATTCCCTTTTTCAGATATGACCAAGAAGGTCATATATTCATGAAAAAATGCCACATTTAATAAAGTCACAACCATATCTAAAAATAATATGATACTTTAAACAAAACCAGAGAGTAGGGCTGTGAAGAAGAAAAAGTCTGTGACAGGTCATAGTTGATGTTTGAATAGCATGTTTTATAATTTATGGAAAGGGCTAAGATAAAGAATAGTTCTGAGAGAGAGTCTACATAAAGTTCACAGTAACAGTCATTCCCCAAAGAAATTCCTTGAAATATTTATTTTGTTTTTGGGTCACAGCTGGCTGCCCTAAGGGTTTACTCCTGGTTCTGTACTCAGAGATGATTTTTGGCTCGTTCTGGGGACCATATGTAGTTCTATGGACCAATCCAGGTTGGCTGGATTCAAGGCAAGTGTTTCACTTGCTGTGCTCTCTTTGTAACCCCACTGCAACATTTGTATAAACAAAAATGTTTTTAGAAATTAGTTACCTATTGTGTTTTCTAAGTGGTACATCATTTTAGCACTATTTTGTATTAGAAGGCTTTTTTGATAAATATGATTCAATTACTAGTATTTCTTCAAGTTCACCTAAGACTCCTCTGCATTAGTGAAGTGTTGTATGCCACAATTATGCTGCTGCCACAATTATTATTATTTTATCTTATTGAGCAACATTGGTTGACAAACAAAACAAAGAAGCAACAATAACAATAAAAATATGTTTTATGTTGTAGTTATCTCAAGCAAATCATTTTGTCTGAATTATCTGTAAGTTCTAACCATAATCTCTGTGAGCAAACAAACTTGATGGTTTGTCTGATGGTTGTCTTGTCTGTTAGTTGACTGAACTCTCTAGTGCCACACAGGGAGTTAAGAGGTGGTTCTTGAAATTTGGCCCATGTGAATTTAAAGGCAGTTATGAAATGGAAAATTGGCTCTGCCTGTCACTTTGAAGACAGTTGTGAAATAGAAAATGTACTTGCATGTTAATTTGAAGGCTGTTGTGAAATGGAAACTTATATATTGCCTTTAGTGTAAAGGGAAAAGAAAGTCAACTTGAAAATTCTAACAGTTGGGTGCAGAATTCTATGTAAAAGCAAAGCAAAGCATATGGTATAGTTCAGATGTTAATATCACTATGTTAACCTAGCAGCAAGTGAACAGAACTTGGATGCACATGGCCAGATTTGGCATTTCCGTTATGCCAGCAAGAGAGCACAGAGAATTGGCTCAGTAGACACAAGACTGTATCAGCGTGGCTGCTGTCAGCTTTAGAGTTGGTGCCAATCTCAACTAGTTCCACAGCTGCTTTTACTGGCATTGTCTAAATGTTCACAGTGTTTGACTTGGGAGCACGTTTGCTAACAGGTGGAATTTAGTGAGACCCAAAAGTGTATTGAAATGCAAAAAGTAGATAGACTTGGTACATCTGATATTATTAATCAGTGAGCAATGTAAAACTATGAAGAGTGTGGAGCAGTCTGTTCTCTCTTTTCTGAGGGAAAATCCATGCTTCAGGGGAAAATGACAAACTATGAAATACCTTATTATTGAAACTATAGCCTAATATTTTGCCTTTGGCACAACTGTAAAAAATAATTTTTACATTTTCTTGAACATAATCATACTTCTCTCCAATGTTTGTCATACATGTGGCTGAAATGTAAAATAAAAATGAATAAGAAAACAAGTTGTTGATAAGTTTAGATGACATAATTCCACACAGATTAGCAGATAGATAGGTTCTCTAGATTATAGGCATTAGAAAAAAGATCCTTAAGTATTAAAAGATCAAATTGAAGAGACCATAGCAGAAGATTTTATTCATATTTCCTGAGTAATTTGAATATTAGTGAGGTGAGTTGTGTAGAATTTTGTGGAAGATCTTTTTGAGAAATGATAGAATATTCAAGATGATTTAAAATGATCAAGTATTTGTTTCACTCTTCTCCTCTTTGTGCACTGAGGAATATTATTAAAAGCTGTCCCAGAAAACCTCAAAGTTTCTAAAATGGAAAGAGAAGATTTTGTACAAAACCAACCTTACTCTATTCCTGATTCCACACTAAAAATTTGTAAATCTCTGAATGCAGGAGTACCAGCACTCCTGAGCTAACCAGTTGACTTGCCCTAAACTCTGAATTTTTAGCAGTAAATATTTACATTTAGGTAAAATGAGATGGTGTTTTTTGAATTTCATTAATCCTTCAAAATTTATTGAGGCTTAAATGGTGACAAGGGATAAAATTCTAAGAGGCGGGAGGCAAAATGGGGACATTGGTGGCAGGGAAATTGCTCTAGTGAAGGATGGTGTATATTCTATGACAGAAAATTATGTTTACAACTTTGTAAACATGGACTTAAATAAAGTAATTATAAAAAATTCTATCAGGGATGAAATCTCTTTAAAATACAAGATAGTGAATGCAATGAGTTATACAGAATTAATTAGTAATAGAAAGTTTCATTTGCTTTAAAATCTATAAAACATATTACATAGTGAGGATTTTATTCTAAGTGAGCAGAACTATCATATATATCTCCCAAAATAATGTTTACCTATGAATCAACAAAATATTATGTTTTATGTTTAAATATAAGGAGAAATTCTTACTTTTATTCTATAATTTTAAAGATTCTTTCAAAAAAGTCCAAAAGGTGGCTTCTGTATATTTTGTGCTCTGTATTCTGTTCTCAAAGAGTTTTTACTCATAACTTGATCTACAGTCTTCTTCTAACTACTGGCATGATTTAATGATTTTCAAATAATAACTCTATCAAATGTCTTCCTGCTATACCTATTTCAGATGATTGGGATGTTAATGGCCAAGATTTGGCTAGCAGTTAGTATGGTTTTACTGTATAAAGCATAAGATGAGGTGCCTCTGTCAGCTCCTTTCTGCTAGGCAAGTTCTTCTACCAAACAAATTATCATGCCCAATGTTGTTAGCAGACTTTCTGTCAATCCCTATAAAAGACTCAGGTCTTTATGATTGCTCTAGAATATTTCTTATTTCAAACTGCAGGAAATATCAGCATCTTCAAATAGAGACTCTCAAGATGGAACTTAATGTATATCTGTGACTTAACTAGAAGCTACAAAGCTACTGGCATTTAATTGGATGGATTGTAATTTTCTCTGTAATTTGAATTTCCTATGTCATTAATAAAACTTGATTTAAAAATAGAGTGCCAAACTTTGTTTATAAATAGGAAATAAAAATAATTGTGATAACACATTTTATATGTAAACAATTTTATTTTTAATTTTGTTCAACTTATAGCTTAAAATGAATGTCTAGATTTAATCATTTGAGTTCAATTAATACTGCAATTTTACTGTTTTACTAATGTCTATCATATTACTATTTCCTTTGAGCATGACTATATAATCTTTGATGTTTCCAATGTTAATATGAATTTAAGGTACCAATTTTTATAATTTTTAATTTCATATTAAAATTATTGATAAAGTATTTTATTGTTTGATGACAAAATGACATAATAAATATCATTTGTATCTTTTAACATGCAAAGTATTGATATAATATATTTTAAGACATTCTTTGCAATTTCTCATTTAAATTTTGCATTAAATGTTAGAATTGACAATGTTTAAATAATTCTGGTAGTCCTATTTTTGTACCAAATCCCTTTCTTTCTGTAATTTTATAGATTTGGGACCACAATCAGTGATGCTCAAGGATAGTTTTTGGAGATGTTCAGGGTACAATGTACTACCAGGGACTGAATCTAGGCCTACAGCAAAACATACATTATACCCACTGAGCTATTTCTCTAGCTCTATTCATTATAAAATAACACCAAATTTTACATAATTCTTCAGGCCAAAGTTTTAGAATTTTTCATCAATTCTTATTTTTTCTTCCTCCTCTCTTCTCTCTCTAACCATTCTTGAGAAATCTATGTTAACTTCACTTTTTCACATATTCTAAAAGTAATTATTTCATCCACCTTGTTCAGGGGAAAGTGTTACCTTCAGGTTCTTATACAAAAAAATAATATGAGGCAAAATGCAAAAACTGTTTACTGCAAAGTTAAAGAACATGTTTGAGAAATAAAATATAAGCAGCTCAGAGAGGAGAAGTGCCCTTAGGGGTCTGGGTGAACTAGTTTTGGAGGTTTAGTAAAAGAGGGTTGGAATATTCATGATTACAAAAAACCTATTCTGGGAATAGTCAAGTCCATTCTAAATATCTGGGTCCTATCCATTTTCTTGCTTCTTATTTTGGAACTGTCATGTGGGAGTTGTAAAGAAAGTAAAACCCAATGCTAACTTTACTGTAAAGAGTGCACAATGATGTAATAAATGTGTTTAAATAAAGATTTTAATATATAAAAAAGTGCACAATGAGTTATAGGTTATATAATATTAAATTTAACTGTAATGCACCAGTGCAAGTAAACAAATGCCCCCTAATCTAAAAAGAAGAGAGGTTGGGCTAACCATTTACTTCTCTATTTATGAAAGTGCCAAAGTGGATACATAGGATTATGTGATTAAAATTTAAGGTTTTTCTTCTGTTTGTTTTCTTTTCTTAAAGTTTTGTCTTCCTTACAAGCATTAAAGCCTGCAGGGGGTAGGATGAGGGCATTGTCTCTGGGTACTATATTGTTGATTAGACTAATTGATGAGAACTGTCATACTATGATTAATACTGTATTGACAGCTCAAGAGCATAAAACAGACTCCATCTTCCTACCTGTCTCACCACAACACAGCAGTCTAGGTTCATTGTAGTTTAACACTGGAAACAGAAGATGAAACTCTAATCTAGTCTTTTTGTTTGTTCTTCCTCAAAATTTATTGTTCATAAACAGTGATCTTTTAGAATATCTTTATTCCAAAGATTGACTGTGAAACAGTTCACTGTTACCAGAAACTTGTTAAAATTATAGAGTGTCATTCTTCTAATCTATGTCAAAATTTTTGTGTAGATTTGGGTTCAAGTAAGTTTATTTTTATAATTTTACTTACTTCATTTAATCATTATGAATATGGATTGTTCAAAATACATTTTTTCACAGTTGAAAAGTTGTTTATGATTGAGTTTTAGTCATACAATGCAAGTTTAAAAGGAAGTGAAATAGAAAGTCACTCTTGCCAGTCTTATGATTAGAAACCTTCAGAGCTTCCTTTTTTGCCTAAGATATGAAAAACACTTAAATTATTTTATATCACTCTTGGATAACCATTTTCATCACTTCTGTCAAACTTGTTTGTATGCTATACTAGCCACAGGAATGATCTTCCTCCTCTTAAATGTTTTTGATGTCTTTGGATTTGATATTCCATCAACTAATAATGCTATTTTTTTCTTATTCTGACTGGCTCCTTCCTGCCTATCATTTTGATCAAAAATTATATAACACATAGTCATGATGAGTCCCCTTAACTATAAGAATAAATTAGTTATTGAATTATCCTATAACTAGACTTTATGTTAACTCTTAATTTCACATTTTACTGTCACCTAGCAATTTTATCTAACAAATTTGGTTATTGTTCTTTTATTTTCTTCTAGAAATTCCTTTCAGTATTGTTATATTAATTTTCAATACTGCAGGCATATCATTCTGATAACTATATTCAGCAAGTTAAATTTTACCTGCCACCCACTATAAAACTTAAAAAGAGGAGGCCAGAGGGAGGGAAGAAAGTACAAAAATGATGAAGGGAAGGGAAATAAAGAAGGGGGGCAGCAAAAGGAAAAAAAAACTTGGACATCTTTTAAAATCATTAGCAAAACTTTTAAAATTCAGCAATGGCTGATATGATCTTTGGTGTAATAGCATGACTCCATTGACTACTGACTCAGCATAAAGAGTATAATCAAGTTCATTGCCCTTCAAACACTCTCTTTCCCTGATAAACTAAACCATAAATCATGAAAGGTTATACAAATACTACTTTCTAAAACAAAAAGCAGTAGAGAGGGTAGGAATGAAAGTGTATATGTTAGTTCTTATTTTAGTGCTTAGTTACTCTATTTATCCTCCAGTTTTATATTAAGCTGTAATGATGAAAAATAGTCATATGCTCATTATTTCTTTGTCATACATAAAACATTTCTTTTTTTTTAATCTGTGTGATTTTGTTGAACTTTTTTAATTTTACTTCTCTAGAAACTAGTACAATATGGAGGATATGGAAGCACCTCAGAAATAAAATTGATCTGACTTAAACACTAAATCCAAAGCCAACGACAACAGAATCAATACCCAATCTACAACAAGCTAGACACAGAGGGGACCATCTATACTAGCAGGTAAGGGGGCAAAGGAGGAGGATATGGGATGCATGCTGAGAACAGAGGTGGAGGGAAGACTACATTGGTGTTGGAAATACCCCTGATTCAACATTACTATATACCTAAAATATTACTGTGAAAGATTTGTAATCCACTTTGGTCAAAAAAAATTATTAATAAAAGAAAAGAAAAGAAAAGAAAAGAAAAGGAAAGAAAAGAAAAGAAAAGAAAAACACCTGATGAATAACTTTCTAGGAATGGCCAGAAAGAGTAGAATTAAGGTTTAGAAAAAGATATGCCTGGGGCTGGAGAAAGAGCACAGAGGTAGGGTGTTTGCCTTGCAAGCAGCCGATTCAGGATGTATCTGGGTTTGATTTCCAACATCCTATATGGTCCCCAGAGACTGCCAAGAGCGATTTCTGAGCACAGAGCAAGGAGTAACCCCTGAGCGAGGTCGGGTCTGACCCCCCAAAAAAACAAAGAAACAAAAAGATAGGACTGTGTTTTTTAATAATACAAGTTGAATATTTTAAAGTAGATCTTACTACAGTGCCACATTTGTAAATACCCATTTTTACTTTTTATAACTATGAAAAGAAATTTTCAAGAGATGACTTATACTCCATTTTATCACACCCTATACTCATCTTGTATTAATGTATTATGCAAGTCAGACTTCAGACTCTTAACTCTCCCATCTGTTGATATACATGTTCTATTAACATTAACTGTTTCAGGTAGATGGAGAATAAGGGTAGGTTTTCTGTTGACAAGAGGCTAAGTGGAGTCTGACTACTAAAAAGAATAGTGATGAAACAAGAACTTGCATGTAGAATTCCTTTATTTAAATATGTTTGTTGAGTAGAGTGAAGGACAGAGATCAATGGTTGATCTAAGTGGCAAGGTACTAACTTAAACAATCTTCCTTCAGTCTAGATCCTTGTCTCTGTTGAATAAAACATTGTGTAAACACAAGGCAAGTCGTCTAGGTAATAGCATTAGATCACTTAGATTGCTATTACAAGCCACTTCCAAGAACTAATGAATAATCAATTGTACAAGTCCTTAATTTTTGAATGTGGTGGCTTGTCAGAGAAAAAAATAAGTCATTTACTAATAAAATTAGATTAAAGGTAATTTACTAAATGTTTCTTAATTTATAATTAGAAAATAAATAATTATGTGCTCATCCTATATTAATTTTATAATGTATAGACAATTATTTTTCTGCTCTGCCAGATTTCTGTCATATTCCTATGAAGACAATATAATTAGAATAGGGCCCAAAAAGGACCAGAACAAATAACACAGTTGGTGGGATGTTTGCCTTGGATGTGGCCAACCCGTGTTCAATCTCCAGCATCCTGTATGGTCCCCCTGAGCCTACCAGGAGTAACTCCTGAGCACCACCGGATGTGGCGCAAAAACATAAACAAAAACAAAATACTAGGGTCCAAAATATTTTCACAAATACACTTCCTCTAGTTATAATAAGTATATATACGGGCCCGGAGAGATAGCACAGCGGCGTTTGCCTTGCAAGCAGCCGATCCAGGACCAAAGGTGGTTGGTCAAATCCCGGTGTCCCATATGGTCCCCCGTGCCTGCCAGTAGCTATTTCTGAGCAGACAGCCAGGAGTAACCCCTGAGCACCGCCAAAAACAAAACAAAAACAAAAAAAAAAAAAATAAAAAAATAAGTATATATACATATATTTATACCTGCTCTGGACATTTGCTTTATTATTTGTAACTATTATACATAGAGTTTATTACCTTATTGCATTTATACATGTGTGTAGGAGAACTATGTAAGAGAATAAGAAAATTCTAAGAATAGATAACAAGGAAATCTGTAGTTATAATTAAGAAGGTTCATTGGCGGAGGGAGGTCAACAGTGGTGGTAGGAACGGCCCTGACTCATGTATATCTGATATTCAACAATGAGAAAATTTGTAGATCACAATGATTTCAATAAAATAAAATTTAAAAAAAAAAGAAAATTTATAAGCAAGTTAGGTTCATTAATGTATAGGAAATTTATATATAAGAATGGACACATATCACATAATATCACTTAACTAGGTCATAAGCCTTCAAAGTTATACATGAACTAATTGAATATATTTTAAAATGGTTTTAGCTAGAGCCTATGGATGTTGTTCATTAGTCAAGTTCTGCTTTGTATCTCTGAGGCCTTGGAGTTGATCCCTATCACCACAAAAGAAAAGAAAATAAAGAGCACACCAATTCTCAACATCTCCTTCTCCCAACTTTTGGTAACCAAGTGAATAATACATTAGCTATTCTTTGATATACTATTTCTCAGTATTTTAATTAATTGCACAAGGGTGTGCCATCATTACACATTGTTCACTATCATTTGCACACTACACATTTTCTTAATTTTCTCCCTTTACTCTTCTGACATGAAACCTTACTGATAATCTGCTCTCTTTAAAGTTTCTGAAAATCATTTTGGGACTAATTGTGAATTTTGTGATTGTTTCTTTAAGTTAGTTTAGAATTACTAAAACATTTATAGTTTAGATTGAATAGTTCGCTCTCAAATCAAGATTATATTGAAATCTTACCCATGGAGAGAATATATTATGAGGTGGTACATTTGGGACCTAGTTAAGTTTAGAAGAGGTAATGAAAGTGGAGCCTTCCCATAGAATGAGATTTGTTTCTGTGTATGTGTCATAAGAGAGCTTCCTCCCAATTCTATTCTGTGTCATGTGATGATGCCACTTTACCCAATACCAACAGAAAGAATTGTTGTCTACAGGATTATTATCTGTGTGATAGTTCTGAAAACAGTAATGAGGTTTCTTATCCCTGAAGCCTTTCTTGCATTTACCAGATATTTATCTTGCATAAGAATAGATTGAATGTCATTCATAATGTAGGTCAGCTAAGATATGGCCATATACTTAGAATACTAAGGCACTTTTTTTTTTTTAATATAACCTGCTTACTTTGAATAGTTAGGAAATCAAAGGTCAGAATTCCTAATGTCTCTGTTGCAGGATTCACAGGTAGTCTGTTACAGAGGGTTCTTTTCTCTTGTAACATCAATCAGTTTGGCAGGAAGTACACATTTTTCATAACAAGGTGTCTCTTTGAAGACATCAGTTGGAGAAACCAGGAGCTCAACACTCAACTATGTTTCAAGCATTGAAACACAGCTTCTAGCCTCATTCATTATGTGTGCTCCCGAGGATAGAGTTTCAAGAATGTGTTGCAGTACTGGCCAAAAATGAAGATCAGGAGTACTCTTTCCAGGTGATTGGATTAACCTTAGACAGTCATTTCAACAATGAGACATAAAAGCATTCCTCAAACACCTCTATTCAATTCTTTTCCATGAATTTTTTATTTTATTTTTAGGACCCAGAGCTAGATTACATCATGATTCTCTTGAAGATTTCACTTTCCTCTTCTTTTCTCTCTCTCTCTCACACACAGATGCACACACATGCACACTTACACAAAAATACTCAAACACCCTTTTTATGGGTCAGTAAAGAAAAATGAAAGTGGAAGTTTTGATTTGAAATAATATTATTTCTTTAAAAAATGTATGGAATTTAAAGTTTAGGTTGTTTTGTTTTGTTTTGTTTTTGGGCCACACCCGTTTGATGTTCAGGGGTTACTACTGGCTAAGAGCTCAGAAATTGCCCCTGGCTTGGGGGCACCATATGGAACACCGAGGGATTGGACCGCGGTCCTTCCTTGGCTAGCGCTTGCCAAGCAGACACCTTACCTCTAGCGCCACCTCACCGGCCCCAAAGTTTGGGGGTTTTAAACATGTTTTAATGTTTCAATTTTTGGACCACACCTAGTAGTTTTCAGATCTTACTTTTGACATTGGTGCTCAGGAGATTATATGAGTTGTCAGGGATTTAAAGCAGGATGGCCATGTGCAAGGCAAGTATACTATAATATTTATCCAATATCTTGATTTGATTTATTTTATTTTTTTAATTTTCATAATACAGTCTTTAACTCAATATACACCAAGTAATGTTACATTTATTATAGTAATAGTATAAACACCTAGTCATGAAACTATTCACATTTTGTTTTCATGTCTTGTCATATATATAATTTATTTAAGCATCATAGTTACAAAAATGTTTGTAGTTGGGTTTCAGTCATCAAATGTACACCACCCTTAACAAGTGTAACTTCCTGTCAAGAATACTCTTCATTTCTCTTTTTTCTCTTCTCCTCCTTCTCTTCCTTCTCCCCTAGAAGTAGTGGATCATATGGGAGCTTAATTTCCAGTTTTTTGAGGAATATCCATATTGTTTTCCAGAAACACTGGATTACACAGCATTCCCAACAGCAGTGAATGAGAGTTTCTTTCTTCCTCACATCCACACCAGGACTAGTTCTTCTTTGTAATGTGTGCAAGTCTCTGTGGTATTAGATGATAACTCATATTTTTTTGATTTGCATCTTCCTGGTGATTAGTTATGTGGGGAACTTTTTAATATGTTTTTTGGCCATCTGTATTTCTTCTTTGAGGAAATGTCTGTTCATTTCTTCTCCCCATTTTGGGGTGGGGCTAGATTTATTTTTCTTATTAATTTCTGTTTATAACTTATATATCCTAGATATTGATGAAAAGTTTCTCCCATTTTGTGGGTGACCTTTTTATCCTAGTCATTGTTTTATCTGAAGTGCAGAAGCTTCTGAGTGTAATCGATTTGTACATCTTTGTTTCAACTTTCTTGGACACTGGTGTTTCCTCCTTGAAGATGACTTTAGTATCAATGTGATGGGGTAATTTGCCAATGTTTTCTTTTTATATACCTTATAGTTTCAGACCTGATATTAAAGTCTAATATTATTCTATATTTTTATCAAGATAGAAAAGCAAAATAGTGATAAGTATATAGAAAGGTGGGCAGATTAAAATAACAATAGACCATATAATATATAAACAAACATTTCCCTATAAATAGGCTTTTTAAAGTACTTATTTAACTAGTAGAGAGCAGTTATTTTTTTGATAAACACATTCTTTTTTAAAAAGTATTTGAGTTGTTTTAATGTAAAATAAATAATATAAATAATAAAGTTTTAGGTATGTAGTGCTCCAACAAACACCCAGTACCATAGAATCAATGTCCCTCTACCACACTTTCAAGGTTCTCTCTCAAACACCAATAATCCCTACATCCTGTATGATGTATGGGAGTTTACTTAAAAAAGACACTTTGGTGATGGGAATGTTGCTCTGGTGAAGAGGGATGTTCTTTGCATGACTGAAACCTAACTACAATCATATTTGTAATCAAGGTGTTTAAATAAAGATATTAATAAGAATATATACTATAGCAAAAGAGAGAAGGGCACTGAATCCATCTTCAGGCAAAATAGCAAGAAGAATTCAAATAACATCTAGACAGACCACAGCTAGACATTCTGGATAGAACCTATGACCTGAATAGAGATACAGAACATTTATATACAAATTTTTCTGGCATACTAGCAGCATTATGGGACAAAGAGAAAATAAAAAGAATAAATTCTTAATTGGCTGCTTTTTGACAACATGGCAAGTTAGGAAGGACAAAATGGGACTAGCAAAGAACCTCCATTGCAAGGAAATAATTGAGTTGGATATATTCCAATTTAAGTTAATGGTACTAAGAGTGCATTGTCAAATGAATGTTACAGAATATAATGTTAATATAATTGTTGTTTTGACCCAGAGATTATACTTCCTGACATCTACAAAAAAAAAAAACTAACTGGAAGAGATATATGCACAACTATATTAATTGTAGCATTAATTCAATAGTTAAGAAATGGAACAATATACATTTCCAACAAAAGATAAAAATACATGTATAAAAATGCAATATTTTATAAATATAATGAAAATTGAGAATGAAATATTGAAGTTTGCAACAATTTAAATAAAATGGAGGACATGGTGTTAAACAAAAATATACAATGACAAAGAGTGAATAATCTCTGGATTCAATCCTGCCACCCAATATTGTCCCCCTACCCTAGCCCTGCTAGGAGGATTTTTTAATATAATTTTTATTTTAATCATAGTGGCTTACATATCATTCACAGTAATATTCCAGGTACATATTAACATTGAATCAGGGGAATTCCCATCACCGAATTGTCCTCCCTACACCTCCATTTCCATCCTGCCTCCCATATACTCTACCCTCACCCCAGGGG
This sequence comes from Suncus etruscus, assembly GCF_024139225.1. Taxonomy (NCBI): domain Eukaryota; kingdom Metazoa; phylum Chordata; class Mammalia; order Eulipotyphla; family Soricidae; genus Suncus; species Suncus etruscus. The sequence goes on from NC_064848.1 coordinate 180,337,785, forward strand.
CTACTAGAATGAGTGGTCCCCTTTGTGTCTAGTTTACTACTTAGTGATCTTCTAAGTGTTTGGTCTTGGTACCTCCATTACTTCCCCCTCTAATTGGGAGGCGGGACTAGATAGTTCAAGTTATGTGGTTTTGTTTGAGGAAGAGAAAAGTAATAAAATGGGGTAAAAATCAACTACACTGACAATGGGCAGAGTCCTTCTAGAGGCTCTCATCCTCGGTTTGAGAGATGAAGGGGAAAAAAGAAGGTGAAACACCACAATAGTTCAAAAAGAAGTATCAAATAAGATATTCAGTGAGCACTGCAGCAATAAAGATATGCACCACATAATTGCCATGGTCTTGAGATAAAAAAAAAAAAACATGAAAGAGCGCAAAAAAGAAGAAAAGGAGAAAAAGTAAATATACAAATAAAAAGTAGACAAGTACTTCAATATTCACCCCAAAACAAAGAAATCGACAAAAACTAGATAAACAAAAAAAGATTATTTTGTGCTTTTTGTCTTCCTGCCTTCCTTTTTCTTCTTTTTCTTTCTTTCTTTTCTTTCTTCCTTTCTTTTTCTTTCTTCTTTCTTTCTTTCTTTCTTCCTTCCTTTCTTCCTTCCTCTTTCTTTCTTTCTTTCTCTCTTTCTCTCTCTTTCTTCCTTTCTTTCTTTTTTTTCTTTCTTTCTCTCTTTCTTTCTTTCTCTTTCTTTCTTTCTTTTTCTTTTTTTCTTCTTTCTTTTTTTTCTTTCTTTTCTTTCTTTCTTTCTTTCTTTCTTTCTCTTTCTTTCTTTCTTTCTTTCTTTTCTTTCTTTTCTTTCTTTCTTTCTTCTTTCTTTTCTTTCTTTCTTTCTTTCTTTCTTTCTTTCTTTCTTTCTTTCTTTCTTTCTTTCTTTCTTTCTTCCTCCCTCCTTCCTTCCTTCCTTCCTTCCTTCCTTCCTTCCTTCCTTCCTTCCTTTCTTCCTTCTTCCTTCTTTCTTTCTCTTTCTTTTTTTTTCCTCCTGCATAGGCACAGTAAATATTAGGGTCATTCGAAAAGGTAATCTCCTTGGCCTAAGAGATACAGGGTTTCTCCACCCTTGGAATATATTGTCATGGGATTATCTATAGACTCCTTTCAAGTTCATTTACTCTCCCCTTGGTGCTTTTGTGGTGTATGGAAGCCTTCTGCTCCGATCTGGATGATAAAATCAGACCTCTATATCTAGAGATCTCAGTCTCTGCACAGGTCAGGGAGTGGAACTTATGATGAAGTCTTTCTTTGTGATTTTAGAAGTTCTGTTTTCTCAGGATCATTTTAGTCTGTCTTCTGTGGTTGGTGGTCTTGGCCCTTGCACTGAACCTCGGATGGAGCCTGGGATATCGTCTTTCGTTATGTTTCCAGAAGACTCATTCAGTTGCAATTGCCTCTGTCAGGTCTCTGGAATTAGAGATCATGGTTGTTGCGCAGGTCGTAGGACAAACCCTAGACTAGGGCTTTCTTGTTGGTCCCAGAATACATACTGCCCGATCATGGTTCTATCAGCCAGTCATCTGTAGATCACGTTCTTGGCTTTTGCACAGCCCAAAGTGTGACAAGTCTGATTTTGCCTTTTCGTTAGTTAGTGAGGTAGAAGCACCATTTCTTCCTGCCAAGGCACGCTCAAAAAGGGGAAATCTCATGTATATAAACAAGAGCTTATCTACTAGGGATAAGAACTCATACTTATTTACAATACAGGGGAATCTCCCACCTTGAAAATATGTCATGTGGACCCATCTTAGACTCCAGGAGATTAGTCACCGAACGTCCAGCCTTGAACCCTGAATTCCAGACATAGAAACGACACAGTTCTTCACAACAGCTACAGGAACCAAATCCCATCTGGGACACCTTGAATACTGCTCGAACACCAACATCTGCCAGCTCTAATATGATATCCTGACAACGAGGAAACTGGGAACAAATGGATGTAAGAACAGGTTATCCTACCTTGCCAGGAGGGTTTTTTTTGAGTAAAGAGCCAGGAAATAATCTCTGAGTACAATTGGCTGTTGCTCACACTCAAAAATATTGGTTAATCTTAGTTATGGGTTCTATATACGAAACAAAAAAGAGCCAGTACTAAATGATGACAAACCCTTGACATTTGATTATAAAATATAGAATACCAATTAGTTTTTGATAAAGGCAGATACAGAGAGAGAAAAAGCATAAATATAAGTGACATAAGGATGACTGTAGGGGGCCGGGCGGTGGCGCTGGAGGTAAGGTGCCTGCCTTACCTGCGCTAGCCTAGGAGACGGACCGCGGTTCGATCCCCCGGCGTCCCATATGGTCCCCCAAGCCAGGAGCGACTTCTGAGCGCATAGCCAGGAGTAACCCCTGAGCGTTACCGGGTGTGGCCCAAAAACCAAAAAAAAAAAAAAAAAAAAAAAAAAGGATGACTGTAGAGTTTTGGATTCTTGGTGGTGGTGAAAATGTAGTACAAAACTGTAATTTATTACACTATTGTAATAACATCAAAACAAAAATAAAGATATAATAGTGCATATTAGCAAAGCATTATAAGACAAAGTTAAACACACGAAAGAAAATTATTTCTGTTATTATATAGGTGCAATGTTGTCTATATTACTACAATTTTTCTTGTGTCTCCTTGTTTTGCTTTTTGTACCACATACAACTCTTCTCCTGAGTTACTTCTTTTTTTTTTTTTTTTTTTTAAGGTAATCAAAATATTTAACTATCCTGAGTTACTTCTGACTCTGCATTCAAGAATCCTTTCTGATAGGCACAGGGGATTTTATATAGATCATTTATATATACATATATTAAATATAAGTTTATATATTGTAGTGCAAGGGACCCAGATTGATTGTGTACAAGGCAAGGAACCTACCCATAGTAATATTTTTCTGGTTTGTTTTTCATACTTCTTTAAAAAAAAGTATGTTAATTGTTTGCAAACCAGTTTTTAATATAGTCCTTAGCCAAGGGCCAGCACTCAGCATGACATTGTGGGATATGATAGAGAAGATAGAGAATGGACAGATGACGAAGTAGATGGATATATAATGGCCACTTAATATTTGCAAGATAAATATGTATGTTAGATTTATACATATACTGGATTCTCTATATGTAAAGCCTGTGACTGAAGTGCTTTGTTCTTATCTTCAAAGCTGAAATAATCTATTTTAAAATTGGTATAACAAATACTTGAAATATTATGAGTTTGATGTTTTGACACAGTTTCAAGTATAGCAAATATATAATAACTACAATGAATATATAAATAATTATATCCTAATCCAAAATTGTACTAAGATGATATCCAAAAGATAAAAATAAGTAATCTTACATTTAATTTTGCTCATTTTAATAAGATTAAGTATGTTTAGTTTATTTATTTATTTATTTATTTATTTACTTACTTACTTATTTTGGTTTTGGGTCACACCCATCAGTGCTCGGGGTTACTCCTGGCTCTGCACTCAGTAATTGCCCCCGGCAGGCTCGGGGACTATATAGGATGCTGGGATTTGAACCAACATCCTTCTGTGTACAGGGCAAACGCCCTACTGCTGTGCTACCTCTCTGCACCCCCTAATTATGTTTAGTTTAAAACTGTTCTGAGTAAGCTCTTTACCTGTTAGATGACCTAGAAAGCAAACTATTAAGGGTTTATAATATGATACTTTGTCTAAATGTTTAAGCTTGGTATTTTTATGTTAAGGAATCTAATTGGCTTCCTCCATGAAAGGATGTTATAGCTTTTTTAGTATTATTGCATTAAATTCTGCACTAAAGAAAATAGTTTTAAAAGGGAAAAATTAATTATTAACATTTTGAAATGGAATCTCATTTAGTTTGGAATCTGCAAGATCTCTTCTTTCCCATAACTTAGGTATATGGGACTTATCCCACTGTGGTCTTACTGAAGTAGAAATTTTAAAGAAATGTTTTCCAAAAGAAGCAGCTGCAACTTAAGTCATAGTACTAGCTATACCCATCCAGATGGATACTTCCAATCTTACTGTCACAAAATTGAATGTACTAAGTCTCTGAGAAACTTTTTATAATTTAGGGCATTTATTCTAATGGTTCTTCTGGTAGCTATTGAAGGCACTAAAAGGTTTTCAACATCAGCATGACAAACAAAATTTGCGTCTAAATTGATATTTTAGAGATGTCTATGATATATTGCTTACCAGGGGCAAGTTAGAAGTTGGAGAAGAGCATGACACTAATGACTTAAGTGACTACAGAGCTACTTTGTAAAAATTTCCACATTTCATCCGTGTAAATTAACTTAGTAGACTATATGTATGTGTCAAAACTGGCCTATCCTCAATCCTCATTGTTGAGAAATTTGAAAGTGAGTGAAATGCAGCTTTTAGCCAAATTGACTTCTGAGTAAGCATGAAAATTCTTTTACATTAAGAAAGGAGAAATATCAGAGACTTTGTTCCTGGCTCCATCATACTATGAATGAGTTATTTGGGGCCCATATTTAACCATGTTCTATCAAGTCTCCATGTTTTAATGATACGGATATGGTTCTAGAATTTGAAATCCAGTTGCTTGGCACTACTCTGCATGTGTATCTGTGTATACTGAAATTATTTTAACCATTGTTTAATAAACTGACATAATGGTTAGTGAAGGATAAGACAAATTACCACCAAGTGTTTAGAACAAAAAACAGAAATTAATTATCTCAGTGCTATTTGAAATCCCATAGAAAGGTGTGCTCAGGTTTGATATCTGTTGAGCTTCTGCCTTAACTTGCAGATGACTTAATTCTCACTAATCAATCAGAATTTATTCTCTGTGTGCATATACCATTAAAAATTGAAAGGGGTTATAGTTTGTATTACATTTGGCAGTAACTAATGTCTATTCCTGGTTTTCTGGTAAGGAGTGATCCCTGATTGTGGCCCTGATTGTGTGCCAATTGGAACTGGCAGGATACAAGACAAGCATCTTAATACCAGTAAAATTAATCGAGCCCCAAGTTTCCACTTTTTTATATAAGAATATTAGGTAGATTAAATTGAAGTATACACTCAGAACCTTATTTTAATTTAATTATATATTTAAAGTCCCTACCTTCAGATAGTGACATTCTAAGGTACTACTGTTTATAGTAAAAGTAATAAGTACTATCTTTTAGATCTAAAAATTAACTTATTAATGGTTTAAAGAGTATCAGACATTTGGAAATACTCAATATGTGTGGACTTAATTTTATTTTTATTTTTTGAGCAGATAAACTAATATTAAGTCATTTAAAATGTAGAAAATAAGACTTACAGGGTATTAGTATATACTAAAGTTTGTGCTATTGACGTGCTTAGTTTGATAGTTGACTTAATTGAAATTCTCAAAAAGGTTAGTAGTAATAGTAGTATTACTGCTTTATTTTTATATTATTTATATTGTCATTAAGATGGTTTAATATACTATGTAGTTAGACATTATTTCATATCATTATTAAAATGAATTTGTATGGGGCCGGGCGGTGGCGCTAAAGGTAAGGTGCGCCTGCCTTGCTTGCGCTAGCCTTGGACAGACCGCGGTTCGATCCCCCGGTGTCCCATATGGTCCCCCAAGCCAGGAGCAACTTCTGAGCACATAGCCAGGAGTAACCCCTGAGCGTTACCGGGTGTGGCCCAAAAACCAAAAAAAAAAAAAAAAAAAAAAAATGAATTTGTATTAGTATACTATTTATTTTGTGTCTGGAGAAATTGAATTCCAAAAGTCATGAGTTTAGTTAAATTTACAAATATAAATAGTAGTTGATTTTTAACCTTACATGATTAAATTCCAATTGCCATAATTTTTCACTCTTTATCCCTGTTGAATGAACAAGAGAAAAGAATCAATTTTACTATTCAGTAAATCAGTTCAAATTGAACTTTCAGTACCACCCTCCCTCTTAATATAACTTGTTTCTTGAGGCCAAAGTGATAGCACTGAAGGTAGGGCATTTGCCTTGCATGTGGTCAACCAGGGTTCAATCCCTGGCACCCCATATGTTTTTCACAAGACTGTCAAGAAAGATTTTTAAGCACAGAGCCAGGAGTAATCCCTAAACATTGTTGGGTGTGGCCCCCAAACCAGACATTTTATATAATATACAATTATATAAAATGTATATATAATATATAATTTAATTTGTTTCTATCTTGGTAAACATTGTGAATAATTCCTCAGTCACTCTTGCCATTTGTTCCTTGTAAATTTTACTACCAACTGTCTTATTTTTATAATCTTATGCATTTACTTCTCTCAGTAAACTATGAGCTGTTGAAAAGGAGTATTATTTTTACATTCATATTAAAATTCTATAGAGTATCCAACAAAATGATTCCTTTGCTAATGAGTGAGTAAACTGCAATTAAAAGCATTAATATGCATTAAGGCCCCTTCATCATTCTTTTGAGTTGAGATCCCATCACGTGTGGGGTGGTTAGCAATTATATGATGCCCCCACACCTGCTCAATATTTCTAATGAGCCTAATTAGAGTTGTGATTGGAATATAAGCTTGTTGGGGAGCAAAGGATAACTTCAGAATAAAGTTTTGTCGTATTTGGTGGCTATTTAACATAGTTATCTATATTTGCAGCACATCATCAGAATTATAAATTTTGCTTTACCAAGACTTTTGACCAGAAACGTAATCTTGCAATAGTTCCACTTGCTATGTCCACTGTATCTTCTTAAAATAATCATTGATCAGCACAATACTGATATATTTTAATGTATCTAGAAAACAAAATTATCTCTGAGTTTTCTGCCAAAGTGTGTTAACATAAATCATTACAGTTAATATTTGAAATTTTAATTTGGGGTGTCTATTTCTCAGTGATAGAGATTCCAATAAAGATAAAATAAGTAGAAGTTATCTTCAGTGAGGTATTGTATATAGATACATAATCTTGACAGTCTGGGAAACTATCAATGTTCAGTGCTAAAATCTGGTGTCTGGATTATTGGAAAATAAGCATTTTGTTCAGCTTCAGCCAATGTGTGCTAGTTGTTTGGTAAATAATTAGTACATGCTATTGTACAGTTTATTGGTGAATGACATAAGATAATTGCTGAACTTGAATAATTCATTCGAATGCACATAATGAGCTATATAAACACAAGTGATAAATTAATCTTTAGTGTTACCAGGGACACATCTAAAACATTTAAAAGCATCACTTAAAATATTCTATTAACCAGTATCTTTGTCTTTTTACATAAACAGGATTAATTTATCTTTGGCTGCTTCTCTATGAATCATTTTTGTCCAAATTTTACAAATAGGGAAAGGGACTCCATCTCATCTTTAAGAAGTTCCAAAATCAAAGGCCTTCTCAACTCCCTGTGATGTCTTAGGTGATCATTTTCTGATCTAATTTAAGTAGGGACAGAACATTAATAGAAAAAAAAATGTTTCTTCCTATGAAATGGGATCTATATTATCACTCCTAACTGACTGCATAGTCATATTATACATAAAATAAGGAAAAATATTTTAGTAATGGCATAAGTGATTCATTGTAAAGTTCAATTAATTTCTAACTTGAACTTTTTCCTTTTAGAGTGAACAAAACTTATGTGTATTTAAAACACTTTCTTCTTAGATTTATCATATTTCTCATTTATCAACTCTTTAAAAGGCTTAACCAATTGTATCACTTCAACTTTAAAAATAATATTTTATGAATCAAAATATAGTCAACACAGCTTAATCATAAATATTGTGAAGAATTTAGTTTAAGAAATTATTATGTTTCCAAAATTACTTAAATATTACACCAACAATTTAATTTTTGGATTAAAATGGTAAATAGAGAACACACAGAAAAAAAACTTTTTTGGATTTTTTTGGTCCACACTAAGAGATGCTCAGAGGTTACTCCTGGCTATGCACTCAGAAATCGCTCCTGGCTTGGGGGAACCATATGGGATGCTGGGAGATTGAACTAAATTTCATCCTGGGTCAGCTGCATGCAAGGCAAATGCCCTATTGCTGTGCTATCGCTCCAGCCCCTGGAGAACACACAGAGATTTATCAAAAGAAATTACATAAAAAATGTGGATTTCTTCTGATTCCCTTTTCTTGAAATTTTATATCCTTCTTCCTCTTACTATTATATCTAGTGTCGACTCTTCTTTTTAAATGATATTCTGTGATCTACAACACTGTTCATCATGACTTCCTATGGATGGTTCCAAGATCACCTTATACGCATGTACCTACCTTTCTCTCCTAAAGAGTTCAATGTCTTTTCTATTCAACACCCATATAGCCCAAATTCAGTTGTATGAATCATTTATTCCAGTGTGTTGCCATTGGCCTTTTGCTGATACCTCACTGTGTATTTTTAAATTCTATAAATGATAATAGATATCATTCTATATCTATAACTTTCATTTTAACTTCACTGAGTATAGTATCCTTTAAATCCATATATGTTTCAGCAAATTGCATCATTTTGTTCTTCACTAGGGCTGCATAGTGTATATATGTGTGTGTAAATATATACACATATATGGGGGATAGAAGCCACAAAGTTGGTCTATTAGATTTCTATTCCTATTTTTAGAGATTTTAATATTGCTTTCCTTAGAAGTTGAACCAGATGACATTCACACCACAATTCTGACTGAAAACTGGCTGTTTTCAGATTTTTGGATATGTGCCATTCTTACTGGTGTGACATGATATCTCAATTCTGAATTAATTTGCATTTTCCTAATAATGGGTTATGATAAGTATGTATTAATGTGTATTTATTAATATGTATGGTTTTTTTTGGAAAAACTATTCATGTCTTAGCCTCATTTTTGAAAACGTTATTGAATTTTTAATTGGTGAGTTTTTTGAGTTCCCTACAGATTTTGGATAGTAGTCTTTATCTTATATAACACATGTAAATATTTTCTCTCATTCAACATGATGTCTTTTTATTATAGCTTGAATTTTATTTTTGTGTCTAAGCTTTTAATTTGATTTATTCCTATTCATTAGCATTGCCTTTATTGTCTTTACATCTGTAGTCCTATCAATAAAGACACCTCTGTTGTATAGATTCTCCTGTGTTGGTTAGAACAGATTTTCTAAAATATCTGCTAAAATGTATACACAATAATACTGCAGTTAAGATGGTGCTTATTCATTATACTTCATATGAATTATTAACTATCTTTAGTTAAAATTAACTAAAGATATTAACTATTTTATTAACTATCTAAAATAATACTGCATAAGTGTTATACAGAGTAAAACTTTTCATAGAAAAAAGATAATAGAAAAATATGGTTTATGTATTTTTATGAAGGACAGTAAAGCTGGAAGCACTATGAAATACAGTTATTGTTTTGGTTGCCTCATGGGAAAGAGGAGACTCAAGGAAGATGGTGGGTTGAAAATAAACATTGTGTACTTTGTAAATGTGTATGAGGTTGTTTTGAGACTCACAAGATAGCATATTTGGCACTTGCATAGCAGAGAACTTAAGGAGAGTACCATAAAAAGCACCAGCTTAATAAGATTCTAACAGTTGTATAAATATATGATGTAATCATTCTTAAAATGTAATATTCGTTCTAATTATGCAATTTCTTTTCCCTGGTTGTTTGTGCATTTAAAAATAATATAATAAAAAATAAACAGCTAAATATCTTTTACTCCACACATTCTTTTTACCAGTTTAGAGAAATAGGATGACAATAAGTTAAGATATTGAATATTTACATTGGACTAATCTGGTAGATATTATGTTTAGGTACTTTATATACATAATCATTTATATCTTATATTTTAATTTTAAGGTAAGTGTAATTATCTTATCAAAGAGAAATGGAAGCTTGGAGATTTAAGTAGCTTGATTATAGTCATATAGTTCATAATGTAAAATTTGAAACTCAGATTCTAGACTAATTTAAACAATCTTGTCCTTTAAACTAAGTTGCATTGCATTTGGAGAATCATAAAATGTTAGGGTCTTTGAAGTCATTAACCTTGAATTTCTTACTATAAAGAATATTCATAAATACTATAACCTGTCAAGAATTCAAATTATGCCCTTTCACTCAAAAAGTGCAGTTGAAATAAAATAGTTCCCTTATTACCAACAGCTCTGGCTAAGAGTGACTGAGTCAATGTGTTGTCAATGGTGAGTTAGCAAGAGCATGAGTAAACAAGCTGCAATATCTTCAGAATAAAATAGCACATCGCTTTCTCAGCTGCCCCATTGAGAATAAACATTTAGAATATGAACTGAAGTCTATGTTAGGAAGAATTGAGATCAAATCTACTTGATATTCCTCAAAACAGAGATGTTAATTAGCTATTCTACATAGAAACAGACAGCCATAAGACTAGTTTTTTTTTGGTTTTTCTAGTTTTGTTGTTGTTGTTGTTGTTGTTGGTGGTGGTGGTGGTGGTGGTGGTGGTGGTGGTGGTGTGTGTGTGTGTGTTTTGATTTTTTAGGGTTTTTTGTTTAATGCTTTTTTTTGTTTGTTTGTTTTATGGGCCACCCCGGTGATGCTAGGGTGTTACTCCTGGTATGCATTCTGAATCACTCCTGGCTCAGAGGACCACATGGGATGCCAGCTATGAATATACCTTAGGAACACAAAAACACAATATAAAAATGCTTTCCTCACACCTATATTTATTGCAGCACTATTTACAATAGCCAGGCTCTGGAAACAACCAAGATGTCCTTCAACAGATGAATGGCTAATGAAACTGGTCCATATACATAACAAAATATTATGCAGCCATCAAAAGAAATGAAGTAATGAAATTTTCCTATACATGAATATACATGAAATCTGTTATGCTGAGTAAAATAAGTCAGAGGGAGAGACATAGGAACAGAATAGTCTCACTTATCTATGGGTTTTAAGAAAAAATAAAAGACATTATTGTAATAATGCTCAGAATAACAGAGGTGAGGGTTGGATGGACTGGCTCATGATATGAAGCTCACCACAAAGTGTGGTGAATGCAGTTAAAGAAATAACTATGCTGACAAGAATGGTGACTATATCAATGAGTGAGGAAAGTAGAATGCCTGTCTCAAGTACAGGCTGAGGCTGGAAAGGAGTTTGGGGACACTGGTAATGAGAATGTTGCACTGGTGAAGGGGTGTGTGTGTGTGTTGTTTTTTGTTTTGTTTTGTTTTGTTTTTGACAGAAACCTAACTACAATCATGTTTGCAATCAAGGTGCTTAAATAAAGATAAAAATAAAGAAAAATATTGTAGGATTTGTTTATTATATTTTGTTTAGGTGTCACCCTGGATTACACTAATAGACTAATGATTTATAGGGGTAGTTGCCACCAGTAAATACTTTAACTTCTATAAAAGCATACCCATGCCCAAGTCACCTGGTTTGTTCTTTATGACACAGTTTAAGTTTGTAACTCATACTCAATTTGTACTTTTATCCTGTTGGTTTTTTTGTTTATTTTTTGCTTGATTTTTGGTTTAGGGACCAAACTCAGCAGTGCTTCGGTCTTCCTTTTGGCTCAGAGAAGACTCTCAACAGGGATCTGGGGATAATATAGTGTGCCAACTATCAAACCTGCTCAGTTGAATATTAGGCAAGCACTTTCCCCTAAAATATTTTTGTTGTGACACTAACCTGTTTTAACATTTACTTGAAGAAGATTCCTTTGTTGTATCTAAATGTATTTTTATGATTGAGATAATATGCATTTTAATAATGCTAAGTATCTTAAACACAGTGATTTTTAATTTGTTTTTGACACATTGGTATTTTATGGCATTTTATGTGTTATTTTTCTTATGAGTATCCCATCAATATCTAACTTACCTATCTACTAGTCTTTATTCATATCCATCACTCTTACTTATAGAGAAGAATACATTTAAACACGTATTTTTTATTTCTTATATTCATAAAAAGGATCTCTGGGCCAATTTCTCAGAGAAAAATAGTCAAAAGCAGTTAGGTCAAAGTCTCCAAAAATTATACATAAAGCCACTAAAAACTGTAGCAACTGTCATAAATAGAATTGGAGAAAAAGCAGATTCCTATGCTTATATACAAACTATACTCTACATAATTTTAAGTAATGCCTGTGATATATGTCTATGTAGAACAAACAGCTTTAAAGAAGGGCTTGATTCATTTTACATTCCGTATGAAGTCAGCAATAAAGATTAAAGATATTCAGTTTACCTTTTTTTTAATTCCTAAAATGGAACTGTAAAACTGGGCTTGAGTCTTTAGTAAATACTTTCATCTAAAAGCCATATTAGGGGCCAGAGCAATAGCATAGCCAGAAGGGCATTTGCCTTCCATGCAGCCGACCCGGGCTCAAACCCTGGCATCCCATAGTGTCCCCTGAGCCTGCTGGGGAGTGATATCTGAGTGCAGAGCAAGGAATAACCCCTGGATGCCACCTGATATGGCCTCAAAACCAAATAATTAAATAAATACATGTAATAAAAATAAAAACTTATTATATTATACTATTCTAAACACACGCCATTAGTGATGTTATTTCATGTAAAATAATTACCATAATATTTTAAGACTTTTAATAACTGTGCATATGCAAGCTACATTTATTATATATATATTATCATGCTCAAGTGTCTCTTAAAAGATGAAGGACTTGGAGATGAAAAGTAGAAAACTTTATTATGAAGTTCAAAACAGATCCCTCCTTTTTGTCAAAAGTCTGCACACACAACTCTATGTTTAAAATGCAATAATTTGGAATTATTTTATATGAAATTTTACTCTATTAAACTTCCTTTATTTTTTTATTTAAGAACTGTATCATATTATATTTTACCAGAAGTTGGACTATGCATGCAACTCTTGTGGCTAGTAAATATTTTTATGATACTCTTACTCAAAATGACATCTAGTTCTCAACTTATTAAAAACATTTGTGACTAAGTATTAAATAGTTCTATCTTTTCCTGAATATTCAAATTCTTAATATAAATGGCATTAGGGAAAAAACCATGTATTTATTAATATACACGATGAAGTAGATACTGCAAGGTTTGTTTATACTGAACATGAAATGAAGGGAATATGAGAGTAATGACAAAATATGTCTAAGGTCAAAATTAGTTTATCAATGAATACCTACATGGTCTTCATCAATTCATTTTTAAGAAACATATTTTATTAATTGCCTATATAGAAGTTATAATAGCCTATATAGCAATTTACTTAAATTTGGTGAGAAAGCAAGTATTTATTAGAAAGATTGAGAAATCAATATTTCCTTGATGTTTGCCATCAGTCATTCAATTACTAGTACAGAGAAGTGAGGCATTAATCTGCTTTTGCAATCTGGGGAAGAGACCAAACACAGAATGATTGCTTTTAAAGGAAAACAAAGTCAAACGGATATAACATTTATTATTTTAGTAAATAGATATTGAGGGTGAATAAACTGAGTCTCCTTTCTTCCAACGAATTGCAATGAAATACTCAGTTTAACACAAACTGTTTTTCCTTAAAGTGCAAACAAGCTCTTGAAAGGAAAAGAAGTAGAAAATTTTATATCATCACGATTTTCTCCCTTTCAGGACCATAGAACAAGCCAAATTTCACATTTTTGTTGGTATCATTGAGTAGTATTAGATTTTATATAGAAACTTTATGGCTTTCCCCAATTGTAGTGCTATAGGTTAGAGGATATATTATAAAAATTTATTCATGCATTCTTGCCTTAGAGAGTCTTTTTATCATGTTTTCAATTGAATATTCATCATCAAGCTCTTTTTTATAAGAAGGACTGACAGCTTCAAATATTGAACTGTATAATTTAAGACAGCCTGCTTCTAGTGAATATCTAACTTAAAGTTTAAAGGAGTTTTAATGATACAAATCAAGTTACCTAGGCTTATCACATCAGAAATTTTCACCATCCAAACATTCCATTGGCTTTAAGTTTAAATTCTGATTGAAGCAATGGACATGTGGTAAAGTTCTTCCAGAAAATTATTATTCTTTTTAAGAGAGACCATACCAAAGTAGTAGTTTCCCTTTAAGATCAGAATTATTACTTCTCTGTAAATATTATGTCTACATCTTAAAAACAAGTCCAGGAGAGACTAGTGAGGGTGCATTCATATAATATTTTTGAATTATATACAAAACTTATTTTGTTAAGAAAACTTTTATATTTGCATTATGTTTAAATATGGTGGAGTTTGCAAGGTGACTCATACAATATCCTTCTTACTGTTATATAAAAGCATGCAACATTTCATTCTGGTACAATAATAACACATTAAAAATATTTTGTATTTTAACCACGTCTTCTTTGCTGTACTTTTATGCTAGTGTCCTTGTTCTGTTCAAAGTCCATTCCAGAATACTATATATAATGTACTGTGTAAATTAGTAATAACTTCTAAGTCTTATTAGTGCGTGACCTTGATTATTTTGAGTATTGGTCATATTTTTAGTAAAAAATAACCTTGGACTTAAGTTTCTTTAATGCTTTTCATAATTATAGTTGTTCTTTTTACATTGCAAAATATAGAAACCATGAAAGGTAATACCCTTTTTATTGTATCACACTAGGGAATCTTATATGAATATGACTAATACTAATAATAGCAAAATGCATCACTTATGTAAAGGGTAGATTGCCAGACTTCTTCAGTGCATAGTTAATAATCCTTTCCATTGGTTACACTTGTGTCAGATGCAAGTCACCAAGCACTTTTCATACTTTAATAGACACTTTTAAATACAAGTTGGAGGTGTGCAGACTGCTAGAACAGTATGAAAGGGCATACATCTTGCATGAGATCAACCTGGTTTTGATCTACAATACCACATATGATCACTAGGAGTGATCCTGAGTACAGAGCCACAAGTCATTTCCAGGCACCTCATGGCTTAGCCCAAAATTTAAAATAAAATGTGATTCCTAGCAACCCTATGGTTTCCTAAGCCTCACCAGGAATGATTAATTGCTAAAGCCTGAGAACCACAAACAAAAAGGTGTAACCTACATCCATAACATTTCTCATAGCAGTGGAAAGAAGGGAACAGTGACTATTTGTGATGAATGTCTCTTTTAGACATAGCTTATGATGGGAACTAATTGGTGTAATGGAGAAGGGCTATCCATAGGGGTCATTATTAAGGAAATCAAGGCATGAATGAGAGGTAGAAACCAAGTAGAAATTTGAAATTCTTCCTGGGCACTAAAACTTTTTATGTGATTACAGTAAGACTATAAAAAGGGAGTGGAGGCACAGAAATTTCTTAAGTTTTGCATTAAAATGTAGAGGTGCCCAGAAGATCCCACATGCCAGAATTACTGCTCCTCTTCTACTGGCATGGCTGGGAATCTGGACAGACAGCTGGCCAAAGGCCTCCAGGACTGACCGAGATTCCCCCCATGCCAAACTGGTCTTCAGTGCCAGGTCTGGCAACTGGGCTCTTGGGGGATGGGGAGGAGGGAAACTCCTCCCGTATTCATACTGGAAGCCCTGCAGCGGTGTCTTTTCTTACTAATACTCATTTTCATAACCGTGCAGGCACAAATGCGCCCACACAATAAATATACATGTTAAGCATTATCTAAAAATTTTCTTTATTCTTAACGGTTCCTAGAAAAGGAAATGAAATACCAAAGATTTGTATGATAACACTCAAATAGATCTTTAAAGTCAGTCTTTATGGGCATGACTTTCCTTACTGACTCCAAGCCGAAATCACAAACAATATATATATGTATACATATATATATGTATACATATATATATTGTGTGTGTGTATATATATAGTATATAGTCCCTGTCATGTATTACCTCTCCTCTACCCCTGTGTCTCTTCTATCCCCTCATCTCCCAATCCTGATCCGTTATCTTCCCCTAATTTAACCCTCTTTACCCTCAGTTCCTAACTCGGTAGGCACTAAGATTGACCTCCTGCCCCAACAGACCACCTTCCAGCTCCTCAGTGAAAGACACCCTCTGGGTCCCCCTTCTCATGCCTCGACAAAGAACTATAACCAGCATGCCTGCTGACTCATGCTTGATTGCCCCTCTCACCCCCACCAAATAGTGGATTGTTGCACAATACAGTAATCGGCCTCAGCAAAACTCCCAGCTCAGAGAAACTATATGGTCTCGTAATGCAGCAAAGCATCTCTCAAACTCAGTTCCAAGGCCTGTGAATCAAAAAGTACCTTGGCTTTTACTCCCCACAAGAATATATCAAAAGACTTAATTGGTAGTCTTATATTGCCTATGGAAGCTCAATACCTGTATAACAATACATCCTAAGATGTGTATTCCTAAATATACAAGTAGCCTCCTCTACCACTTGTTTTATTCGAATACTTTTTCTTTTTAACACAGTTTTATTTATTTGTTCTATTTTAATATATACATTTTTTCTCTATCCCTACCATTTTTGGTGCTGCTTGGTACAAAAAGCCTTGACTGGGATAAAAGCTCAGAAGAAAACCAGACGACAGAGACTGTGTGTGCAGCCTGTCATCCTTACCAGAATAGCACCAGCAACACAGTATGACACCATACGTTTTTGTATGGGCATAGTAAAAAAAGGGGGGAAATCATAGACATAGAAACAAGATCTTATCTTCTAAGGATAAGAACTCACTTTTTATAGCAGAAGGGTGCCTCCCATCCTGAACATGTGTCATGTGGATACAACCAGTCCCCAGGAGATTGGACAGTGTTAGTCCAATCTGAAACCCCAGATCCCCCACGTAGAAATGATACAGCTCCGGGCAACACCACCAGGAACTAAGCTCCATTGGGAGATTTATAACACTACTCTGACACCAACTTGTGTCAGACAATGAGGAAAGGAAAACTTGACCTAAGACCAGGCTGTCCTATCACATCACCTAACACTAAATGGAAATCAGAAGAGATATCGTCTTTTGAACTGTGAAAATAAGAGCACCAACAACAGAAAACTGACTTTGACAAACGTGACTGAACAGAACCTACCTTGGGACTAAAAAGGAAAACCCTACCCTAGGTTGTAGCCTAGGACACATAAAACAACAACAACAAGATATCTTATTGCAGAGGTCCAACTTGGACAACAGAGATTGAGCAGAACCTTTGGATCCATAATATCCTAGGCTTCGACTTTGGGACTGAACGAAAACAGGGAGCAAGTGATACAGAAGAATGAACACAACAACAACGATCAATAGGAACCTCTAGAACCTAGAGACTCTATCCTAGACCCTGACCTATAACCCGCACAAATACCAAGATCACTAGCTACAGCGGCTTGCTTTTCTCACACACAACCAAGAGGAAACTTCCCTGGCATCACAAAAAAGCCTTTGGGATGGAGTAATGAGTATATATGGAGCCAGGGGTTGATCCCATGATGGTATGCTTCAAGGATGGAGATACCCTGAATCTCTTAGGCCACGGGAAATCCCTTTCTTCCCCAATGCTTACTGTGCCTATGCAAGAAAAAAGGGGGGGGGGAGCCAAACCCTACCCCTCCAGCACCCATACTTTTTCTTTTGTTTTGATTTGTTAGTTTTTGACTTTATTTTCCTTCTCTTTTTTCTTCCACTTATCTCTTTCTTTTTCATCTTGTGGTTATTATTTAGAGATTTATTTTTATTTTTATTTGCCGGGTCTATTTTTTTTCTTTTTTCTTCCATTTTTCTTTTCTTTTCTTTTTTCTCTCTTTTTTCTTTTTCTTTTTTTTTTTTTTTGGTATTTGTCACCAAATTTTTTTCTCCCTTTTTTCTTATTATTTTTATCTCCAATGATGGTGGAATAGATGCTCAATCTACAACAAGCTGTAAAGTGGAGACCAGTTGCACTAGCATTCTGGGGGTTAGAGGAGGGAGATATGGGATGCATACTGAGAATAGGGGTGGAGGGAGGACAGCACTGGTGGTGGGAATGCCCCTCATTCATTGTCACTATGTACCATGAATGATGCAGTGAAAGATTTGTAATGCACTTTGGTCAAAATAAAAATTAAAATATAAAAAAAAAGATTAAAAATATAGAGGTGATCTTATTTCTATAAATTTTAATTATTAAATGTAAAAATTAGCTTTAAATATATATGTAGCATTGTTCATGTGTCAAAAATCAGATCAAATATTACCAATCTGTTTTTCTATATTAAATAAGGACACTTAGTATTGTATTCCTGGACTCGAGAGAATTCAGAATTTTTATCCCTGTCTGTAGAACGCTTTATTTGTAGGAGATATTCTAAAACACAAAAAATGTCTCACAACAACAGCCTAAATTTATCAGAATAAGAGAAGGAATAAATCAGCTAGAAACACATTGAGGTAGATTTTGACTTTTCATCCAGTAAGTTCTACAAATACCAAAAGACAAATGAAAATTCCGAGGCCTAAATGACAGGACAGCAGATTAAGTATTTGCCTTGTAGTGGACTAAGAGTTTGGTACCCCAGATCCCATAAAGTCCTTGAGTCTTGCAGGAGTAATTCCAAAGTGAAGAGTCAGGAATAACTCCTGAGTATTGTTTTGTGTGTCCCAAATAATATATATATATATATATTAATATCTTATACAATATTAAGAATATACTTTCTAGGTTTGGATACATAATTAATATTGTATAAGATACTAATATTGTATAAGATATTAATATTGAATCACTCAAATAGGGTGTATATTTTGGTTAATTTGCATTTTCTAATAGAAATACATACTATTTTATTACATACATAGTCTATGCTCATTTGTAATTAATTTTTTGTCTGAAATAATTAGGCAATATGGTTCACAGATGGTAGTCAGTTGTTTTACTCTATCGAGTATAGATCTATATAAAAAGGTATTTGATGAAAATTATAAAGTACATAGTCAAAGTCTTGGACGAAAATGAAGTATTCAAGAAGTAGAACACGGGGCCAGTGAGGTGGTGCTAGAGGTAAGGTGTCTGCCTTGCAAGCACTAGCCAAGGAAAGACCGCGGTTCGATCCCCCGGCGTCCCATATGGTCCCCCCAAGCCCGAGGCAATTTCTGAGCTCTTAGCCAGGAGTAACCCCTGAGCGTCAAACGGGTGTGGCCCAAACCCCTCCCCCCAAAAGAAGTAGAACACAAGGGCTATGTCTCTGGACTAGAGCTTGTATGATATCTATGATATAAAAAAAAAAAAACAGTGAAGTCAGAAGAAAAAATATATTTCTTAAGCTTTGAGTCTATAAATATTAATCTGTGTTTATAATCTAAAAAATTTGTCAGGACTAAAAGACAATTAACTTTGGACAGAGAGACTAAGTGGATGAAGTGGAACAAAGAAAATTTCAACAAATGGTATTTGGATAAATTAATTTTGATATATATACTTAATTTATATAATTTATAACACTTTTAGATACAAGAATAACAAAATAAGAAATGGTCAGGAAGAGTTATGGAAATACAGGGGAATCTTAAGAAGCCCAACATAGGCTATGTAAATACATTTTTATGTAAATAGAAAAACATAATATAGAAACCATACCCCACAAAGTCAACCTGAACAGGAAAACACAAAACAATAATTATAAACTAGATAATGAACAAACTATCAAAAGTAACAACTCCCACACAAAACCAAATATAGCACAGTAAAGAGAGAGCTGAATAAGGTAAGAGCTAAAAAGGTAAGTAAGTTTAAACTTTAGAAAAGGACATTTTGGTTGATTAGAAACAGAACAAAATAGAGCAGTACAAATAAACAATAAAAATCTTACACCAAAAAGCTGTGATTTACAAATAAAAAATCAACAATTAAAAAGCACATATTCATTTTATGCAATCCATTTTAATATCTAATCTAAAATAAAATTTGAAGTTCTAACCAACTATATAATCTAACCAAATTACTAATTAAAAGTGTTCATATTTATTCTAATTCTTCCAAAATATTTGATTGTGTGATTTTTTTTTTTTTTTTGGTTTTTGGGCCACACCCGTTTGATGCTCAGGGGTTTTTGCTGGCTAAGCGCTCAGAAATTGCCTCGGGCTTGGGGGGACCATATGGGATGCCAGGATCGAACCACGGTCCTTCCTTGGCTAGCGCTTGCAAGGCAGACACCTTACCTCTAGCGCCATCTCGCTGGCCCCTGATTGTGGGATTTAAATTTTAAGCAAATAAAATTAAATATTTTAGTGTTGGATTATTGGTAAAAGGGTATCTGCCCTGAGAAATTACGTATTGTTTCTATGTAGAGCCATTCATCACTTACAATGATTTGACTTGTTTTAATTTAAGTAAAATTTTACTACTTATTTTGAATTGACAGTTTATTTTTAATTTCAGCAGTATTCAATAAAATATTTAATTTTTTTGATTTTTTCTGGGGGGGTGTCACACCCTGCAGTGCTCACGGGTTACTCCTGGCTCCACGCTCAGAAATTGCTCCTGGCAGGCTCAGGGGACCATGTGGGATGCCAGGACTCGAACCAATGACCTTCTGCATGAAAGGCAAATGCCTTACCTGCATGCTATCTCTCTGGCCCCAAAATATTTAATATTTTTATAAATATGTTTTCAAGTTAGATTATTTTGTCCTACTGAAAGTCTACTGACAAATTTAAAGTAGATTAAGTTAAACTGTTATGTTTGGTATGTTTGCTGTAATGCATTGTCAACTTATGAATCATTCACTAAGGTACAACTACATCTTAAAACATTATCAGAAATTGTGTTTTGAATATACCATAAGAACGTGAGATATTAAGCATCTGTACAATACAAAACAACCCACCAGAACATAGGATGTTGCTCCAGAAGTCTTATATTGTAACTAAAAAATTTCAGTAATAAGCTCATTAATTTCCCATATTTTTCTATGTTTCCTTAATTCATTTTACTAACTCTAGCTAGTGGCTGAGTGGTATAAAGTATATGAATTCCACATCAAGTATATTAAATTAGAATATTCCATGTATAGATTCCCTTTGTTCTCCTGTTTCTGCATTCATGCCCCCTGGAAAACTGTGGCTGTGAGTTCAACACTTGGAATTTATGATAAATAAATTTTATGTGTGAGGTGGGTACTTGAGCTAATTTATTACCACTACACATTGTGAGCTATGATGATGAAGATGATAGCTATTGTCAAATGGCAACATTTGAAAATAAGTGAATTACTATAAGCATATGTCATATGTAATATGTGTGTGAATACTGCCTGCTTCTTTCTAAAGAGCCAGTGATATCAAGCATCTTCCTCTCTGCCTATTAAGTATTACAGATATTGACTTATTTTTTCTGACTTGTAAAATAAAAGTCTAGATCATAGTACTAATTTTAATGCTGATTAGAAAGCAAATTATTTTATAGTTTCAAACCTCGTGCAATTTTTCCCCAAAGGAACCTGATACCGAAATATTTTGTAAATTATCTTCATTGAAATTGAATCTAAATAATGACTTCTAATTAATGCTAAATAATAGACATTTGATTTTGCATTATTTATATATGGATTTTATTTATATGTACATAGTTCTGAAAACATTTGCCTGCATTTTCATGTCCTGTGATATCATTTGTTTTTATAACTTCAGTAATATATAATATTGAATACCAATGTTATTGCAACTATTACATTGGACAAGATACAATAAATTACTATTTCTTTGTCACCCTATAATAATGAATAGTCTAAATATAATCTTATAACTGCTTTACAGAACTAAACTTAACCAGGGTGGGCAGAGAGTTGGTTGGCAAACGAGCCTGAGGCAGTGGTGGAGGGAATTGTCCTATGCAGGGAATATTATAGGTACAGTGAAGGGTATAGTGTGAATGTAATATGCATGAAGTCTTATCATAAGCAGTAATAAAAATCATAGCACTTCGATTTCTATTTTTAGAGCAAAATATTGTAAAATTCAATAGAAAGTAATTTAGAACTATATGATGCATTGTATAGTAAAAAAAAAAAAAACCATGGAAAATATCATCCAGCCTACCATAAAAGGGGCTGAGAGAAAATTTAGATAGGCACACCTATGCAGTGAAAGACAAAAAGGAAATACAGATTCAAAAGATAAGTATGAACAGTAACAGATGCAACATACTGTTTTCACAATCATTCTGTATAATTGCATTATAACATTTAAGACATGGATAGTCAGGAGACAGGTTAAGAGAAATATACAGTCCCTTTATCATATAAAGCAACTAAAAAGTCTATGAAGAAAATCAAGTTTTACATTTTTATATTTAGCAAAATACTCTGGTGATAGTATAGAGGAATCTTTAAAATAATGTTTTTTTTGGGGGGGGGGCACACCAGTGATGCTCAGGGGCTACTCCTGGCTATGCACTCAGAAATCGCCCCTGGCTTTGGGGACCATATGGGACACCAGAGGATCGAAACTGCAGTCCATCCTAGGCTAGCGTAGGCAAGGCAGACACCTTACCCCCTGTGCCACCACTTCCACCCAAAAGAATGTTTTTCCTAAGAAGATATTTGGAGAAAGAAAAGGTACTTCATGAACTCTAATTTTATAGATATATTTATCCCACATGAGTTTGTTTCATGATTTATTGAAAACTATGTTATTCTCAGAATAAATTCACTGAATGAATATTATATTAACCAAATTAACTCTATCACATTAAACCCAAATAGGTGTCTTGCTTTATATTGAAAGTATTTGTTGAGGTTATTTGTGAAACATCAAATATCCTTTGAGTCTGATCATTGTCAAAACCATATTGAATAATTCAATCCTAACAGAGAGTTTTAAATCCTATTTTTAGGATTGAATTATTAATAGTCTTCTGCTTTTCTAGCTAGACAAGCCATGTGGATACAAATATCTAAATTAAAAATAATTTTCAAATTAATACATTTTAGAAAATTATACATTCTATAATGTAATCTTTGAAACATAATTAAGTAGGTAATTAATAACTCTGATGCCAAGAGTATGTAGATGATTGAAAGACAGAAAGAATTGCCAAATCCACTGAGGAGATATATTCTTTCTTCTAAAAAGTAAAAGTTAGAAGGAAATATTGGGTCTATAACCCAAGTGTTAAGGAATTTAAGGGAGGCGTAATATATATACATACATATATAGAGAGAATGAGGTTGTTTTTTTTTCCTATGCTCATTTTTTCTTTATTTAAACATCTTGATTACAAATATGATTGTGATTAGGTTTCAGTCATGTAAAGAACACCCTCCCCTTCACCAGTGCAACATTCCCACCACCAATGTCCCAAATCTTCCTCCATCCCACCCCACCCCCACCTGTACTCTAGACAGGCTTTCCAGTTCCCTCATTCATTCACATGATTGTGGTAGTTCTCAGTGTAGTTATTTCTATAACTGCACTCACCACTCTTTGTGGTGAGCTTCATGAAGTGAGATGGAAGTTCCAGCCTCCTCTCATTGTCTCTAAGGGTTGTTGCAAAAATGACTTTTATTTTTCTTAAACCCATAGATGAGTGAGACTATTCTGCGTCTCTCTCTTTCTCCCTCTGACTTATTTCACTCAGCATGATAGATTCCATGTACATCCATATATAGGAAAATTTCATGACTTCATCTCTCCTGATGACTGCATAATATTCCATTGTGTATATGTACCACAGTTTCTTTAGCCATTCGTCTGTTGAAGGGCATCTTGGTTGTTTCCAGAGCCTGGCTATTGTGAATAGTGCTGCAATAAATATAGGTGTGAGGAAGGGGTTTTTGTATTGTATTCTTGTGTTCCTAGGGTATATCCCTAGGAGTAGAATAGCTGGGTCAAATGGGAGCTCAATTTCCAGTTTTTGGAGGAATTTCCATATCACTTTCCATAGAGGTTGGACTAGACGATATTCCCACCAGCAGTGGATAAGAGAAAGAGTTTTAAATGAATATGGTGATGTAATTGTTTAAGATCGATGAGATGGATATTGCAAAGTGGCCAACCTAGTCCTTTGCAAACAAGCTAATCAAATAAGAAGACAGGGGCATTGAGTTAGTTTGCTTGCAATTTGGGGGCTATACCCAGTGGTGCTCAGGAGTTTCTCCTGGGTCTGAGCCTGTCAGATGTCATTCCTGCTGGTGCTAGGAGAACCATGTTAGATGCTCTGGATCAAATTTGGGACAGTCTCATGCAAGGCAAGTGCCCTACCTACTGTACTATTGCTCCTGTGCCCCTTCTCTCCTTTCTATGAAAAAAAAATACTGATAGCTTCTCATGTAATGGACAATTTAATAAGACCTTTTATTTCTTTTTTTTTTTTGACCCATTACTAAGCTAAATTAAAAATCTAACCCTAGATTGGACCACAAAGGGCTCTTGCCTTACATGATACTGACTTGTTTTATCACCGGCACTCTATGGTTCTCTGAACTCTGCTAGGAGTGATCACTGAGCACAGAGCAGGAGTAAACCACAAGCATCACCAGATATATTCCCAAAACTAAAAAAAAATAAAAAAAAATAAAATAATAAAATCCTCACATGCAATCATTCTTATGCCAAATCAGTTAAAACTCTTGAGATCCATAGTGGTTTCATAATTACCACAGAGAGGGAGGCTCTATCATCTGTTAAACCTTTATTAGATTTCATATAACTAAGAAATAAACTTCAGTTAAGATTACATTTCTAAAAATTAAATTAACACTTGAGTGAATGAGTGGATTTACTTTTCCTTGGGAGATGATGATATATTTTTGTAATATTTAAATATTCATCATATACAACATAAGAATACAACTAGAAAATTTGTATAAACTAGCACATGAATATTTTGTATGATTAATGTATTTCCTCTTTGAAAAAATATATTATAGGAAGATAAATTATGTTCAGACATTTCTGTAGAGAGTAAAGAATAAGAATAAAAGCAGTGAAGTAAAGGAATAAGAAGATAGTTACTGCTGTCTTCAGTTTGTTAGGGAAACATAATTACTGTGAGCTTGACAAGAAAAAAAATCAGACTTTTGTTTTGAAATAAATTATAATTAATCACATTTTTCCAAACCACTGAGAGAAAAAAGAAAAAATAATGAACAAAAGAGAAGTTAGAATTACTCAAATTTAAGGTTGTGAAACAATATAAACATCCACCTTGCAAACTAGGAAAATAGGCATAGGTTTCAGGGATGAGAGAGAGAAAAAATATATGCAAACTAAAAGGCTTTGTTTAGTAAATAGTGAAGTACTTTAGATTGCAGATATGCTAAATTTCACAGGATAATAATCAGTTTGTCTTTATATACTGACTCCATACTAACATACTCACTGATAACTAAGAACTGAAGATAAAATTTAAATATATGAAGAGTTAAAAGGGAGCCAAAATATTATATATTATAAATGAGCCAGAGGAGCATTTGTCAGTTTGCAGTGCAGGAGATGGAGCCTGGCAAAACTCCGTAACTAAAAGGCCAAGAACTTTACCGGTTGAGGGTAGAGAGTTTAGAGCTACTAAATCAAGATCTTTGAATGGGGGAAAATACCCTTTTGAAGTATTTGACAAGTATAAGCTGTGCATATGTGGGACAAGTTTAAGCTGACAGAACTAGTTGAAGAGTCAACGTGTGGAACTTTCAAGTCAGCAGGGCTTGGAAAGCAAAACTGATTACCCATTACAAACATGGTAGAAGAAATTCAATAATAGATCCAAGTTTTTATTGGAAATTCCAATATAAAACACAGAAAACGGGAGCAAGGGTGGGGATTCTGATAAAGTACAAAAATCTGTCGGTGCTTCCCTGATACTTAGTGATATATAAACACTAAAGTCAGCAATTTGACCATTGATGGTTTCAGGACATAAAAACTTCCAACCCCTAAGAGTAAAGCTGAAAGTCTAAGATTTTGTGCTCCCAGAATCTCGAGGATTACAACAAAATGTGCCATCTCTTGCCACCACAGCCAGGTGTATTCTGGCCAGCAGTAAAACCCCAACCCCTGGGTTGCACCTACAGCCAGAATGTGTGCAAACCAAAAAAGCCAATAGTTAAAGAGAAGAAGTGTGGAAGCCAGGTAGCTAAAACTTTGTGATTTTGTACCATCAATATGGTCAAGACTTCAAGACTCACAATCAGATATGAACCCCCACTAAGTACCACACTCAGTAGAGATGCAATCGGTAGTCATCAACAACATGAAAATAAGGGAACATTAAAAACATCGAATCAAAGAATGAGACTTGTCTTACATCAGCCATCTGACACACTCCTCAGTCAGTTGCCTTACAAAATGTAAACAATATATTAAAAAAGGTAAAGCAATAAGTAACACTCCCTGACGAAAAAGAATCACTTAACATTAAATTATGTACTCTTGAGGTTGGAGTGAAAGCACGGCAGGTAAGGAAGGCATTTGCTTTGAATGTGGTCAACTGGAATTTGATTCCCTTCATTCCATATGGTACCCTGAGTACCACTAAAAGTGATTCCTTAGAGTAAAGCCAGAAATAACACTTGAGCATTTCTGGGTGTGTCCCAAAACAAAATAAATAAATAAATACGATTATTCTTTCTTAATGCTTGACTTTTAATAATTTGGGGGGAGGGGGTTGGGTCACACCCGACAGTGTTGGGAGGTTACTCCTGGCTCCATGATCAGAAATCGCTCCTGGCAGGCTCGGGGTAACATTTAGGATGCCGGGATTCAAACCACCGTCCTTCTGCATGAAAGGTAAACGCCTCCATTCTAACTCTCCGGCCCATTTTAATAAATTTTCCAGGACATCTTTCTCTTTAAGTGTAATAAAACAAAGAACCAAGAAGTGATCCAGGCATTAGGGTTACCAGAAAAGAATTTGTTTGTTTATTTTCTACACCACCTTGAGATACAAGTTACAAAGTTGTTCGCTATTGACTTTAAATTACAGTGTTTGCGTACCTATTCATTTTCTAGTCTTTTTTTTATTATTTTTATTTTGATCATAGTGGCTTACATAATGTTGACAATAATATTCTAGGTACATATTTACATAAAATCAGGGGGGATTCCCATCCCTAAATTGTCCTCCCTACACCTCCGTTTTTGTCCTACCTCCCATTTCTTCTTCCCTCACCCCCAGGGTGGCTAGAATATGTGATCCCCTCTGTATCTGACCTACTACTCTTGACTGCACATTATACCGCAAAGAAAACAATAACAGAGATCGTTAACAGGAACATTTTCCAGTCTTTATTTCCCTCTACCATGTCCCAGTTTCTTCCCCCAAGCCTGTCTCTCTAAAGATACTTTCTTTTATCTTTTTTTTTTCTTTTAGGCACTGTGTTTATCAACAGATCCTCTTTTCGGCATCCTTGTCTAGACAATAATAATTATACCAAACAAGGCATTTAGGTAAACAGAAAAAATAATTTACTAGAAAACATGCAAAAGGAAACAAATAGGGAAAAAAATGCATGCAATAACATTTTAAAAATCAGTCATAACAGAACAGTCATTATTAAGAAGAAAAGGCAGTAGAAAAAAATAAAAATATATTTGTGTACTGAAATAATAGAGAAAAGATACATAAAGGCAAAATGGAGAAATCAGTTTTGGTAACTTCACAGGAAGAAAAGAGAGGAAGTGATTATTTGCAGTGTTTGGAGAAATATTTTCGAATGGAAACATATGTAATTGCAAATTTAAATAATATACATAAATAAGCTTTTTTTGAACATCATATATTTGCTTGAGAGCAAATAAAACATAACAGATAAAATTAATAAAGAAATAAAAATAGTTGTGGCATTTATTAAAGTTATTGATTAACTAGAGTATAAGGAGAGCTTCTGGTATGTTGGTAGCATCAATTGTTCAATTGTTTGATCTGTAAAATTATTAAGTGAGGATAATTATCATTTAAAATAAATTAGAAAGTTCAGAGCTTCTACAAAAGTAGACTTCAGTTTAAAGTATAATCAGAAGCTCATTTGATCCTCATATGCTTTTTGAAGAAGTAATAAAAAATAATAAAACCAAAATGGGAACAGGAGTATATTTCAATGAAGATTCAAATCTTTTTTTAATATATATTTTTATTTAAACAACTTAATTATATACATGATTGTATTTGGGTTTTAGTCATGTAAAGAACACCACCCATCACCAGTGCAACATTCCCATCACCAATGTCCCAAATCTCCCTTCTCTCCACTCAATCCCCGCCTGTACTCTAGACAGGCTTTCTATTTCCTTCATGCATTCTCATTATTAGGATAGTTCGAAATGTAGTTATTTTTCTAACAAAACTCATCCCTGTTTGTGGTGAGCTTCATGAGATGAGCTGTAACTTCCAGCCCTTCTCTCTTTTGTGTCTGAAAATTATTATTGCAAGAATGTCTTTCATTTTTCTTAAAACCCATAGATGAGTGAAGCCATTCTGCATTTTTCTCTCTCTCTCTCTGATTTATTTCACTCAGCATAATAGATTCCATGTACATCCATGTATAGGAAAATTTCATGACTTCATCTCTCCTGACAGCTGCTTAATATTCCATTGTGTATATGTACCATAGTTTATTTAGCCATTCGTCTGTTGAAGAGTATCTTGGTTGTTTCCGGAGTCTTGCTACAGTAAATAGTGCTGCAATGAATATAGGTGTAAGGAAGGGATTTTTGTATTGTATTTTTGTGTTCCTAGGGTATATTCCTAGGAGTGGTATAACTGGATCGTATGGGAGCTCGATTTCCAGTTTTTGGAGGAATCTCCATATCGCTTTCCATAAAGGTTGAAGTAGAGGGCATTCCCACCAGCAGTGGATAAAGTTCCTTTCTCTCCACATCCCAGCCAACACTGTTTGTTCTCATTCTTTGTGATGTGTGCCAATCTCTGTGGTGTGAGGTGGTACCTCATAGTTGTTTTGATTTGCACTCCCTGATGATTAGTGATGTGGAGCATTTTTTTCATGTGTCTTTTTTGCCATTTGTATTTCTTCTTTGTTAAAGTGTCTGTCCATTTCTTCTCCCCATTTTTTGATGGAATTAAATGTTTTTTTCTTGTAAAGTTCTGTCAGTGTCTTGTATATTTTGGAGATTAGTCCCTTATCTGATGGGTATTGGGTGAATAGTTTCTCCCACTCAGTGAGTGGCTCTTGTGTCCTGGGCGCTATTTCCTTTGAGGAGCAGAAGCTTCTCAGCTTAATATATTCCCATCTGTTAATCTCTGCTTTCACTTGCTTGGAGAGTACATTTTCCTCCTTGAAGATTCCTGTAGTCTCAAAGTCCTGGAGTGTTTTGCCTATGTGTTGTTCTATATATCTTATGATTTCGGGTCTGATATCGAGGTCTTTAATCCATTTAGATTTTACCTTCGTATATGAGGTTAACTAGGGGTCTAAGTTCAATTTTTTGCAAGAGGCTAGCCAGTTATGCCAACACCACTTGTTGAAGAGGCTTTCTTTGCTCCATTTAGAATTTCTTGCTCCTTTATCAAAAATTAGGTGATTGTATATCTATGGAACATTCTCAGAGTATTCAAGCCTATTCCACTGATCTTTAGGTCCTGTCTTTATTCCAATACCATGCTGTTTTGATAACTATCGCTTTGTAGTAAAGTTTAAAGTTGGGGAAAGTAATTCCTCCCATTTTGTTTTGCTTTGTTTTGTTTTGTTGGGCCACACTGGTGAAGCTCTTGCCTATGCACTCAGAAATCGCTCCTGGCTTGGGGGACCATATGGGACGCTGAGGAATTGAACCACCATCTATCCTAGGCTAGCACCAGTAAGGCAGACGTCCAGCCCCAAGAATTAAATTTTTAATTTATGAGCCTTTACTTCAATTTCTTGACCCAATATAAGCATATAAATTAAATAATTAAAATGTCAAAAGTTCATTTGAATAAAGATAACAAGATGGGAAAAATTTTTTACCAGATATTAAGTCTCATTATAAATTTGTAATATAATGAAATGTTGTTTATAAATATAACATTAAGAATTACATCCAGGGCCCGGAGAAATAGCACAGTGGCATTTGCCTTGCAAGCAGCCGATCCAGGACCAAAGGTGGTTGGTTTGAATCCCGGTGTCCCATATGGTCCCCCGTGCCTGCCAGGAGCTATTTCTGAGAAGATAGCCAGGAGTAACCCCTGAGCGCTGCTGGGTGTGGCCCAAAAACCAAAAAAAAAAAAAAAAAAGAATTACATCCAGAGTACTCCTGTATATTAAGTCATAAGGAAAGTAATTTTTCATAAAAATAAATGACATAGCAAAACAGTTGTATAGTCAGTCTTTGTCAGGTATTTTTTACTTGTTTGTTCATTTTTGTAGTATATAATCAAACCTATAGTCTCACATCCTCAAATCAACATTTTATCACTGAGCTGTATTCATACCATGGTCCTCAAATCTTTCCAATATAACTGTGATAGCTGGGACAATAATATCACTGTATAACAGTTAATTGGATTTTATATCATGATATATAAAATTTAAATTTTGAAAGAAAATGTAGAAGAATATTTAATTACAATAGGATAGGGAATAAATATTAGGTAGGGCACATAAAAACACAAACATTGTATAAAATAAAATATTAGCCACCTTAATGATATAAAACATTTTAATATTCTTTTTATTTAGATATTTATTTATTGTGTTTGAACCACACCGGGTGACATCAGGGGGCTATTCCTGAATATGTGCTCAGAAATTGCTCCTGGATCGGGAGAATAAATGGGGCATATGTCCATCCTGGTCAGCTGCATACAAGGTGAATGCCTTACCTATGTGTTACTGCTCTGGCCTTTAATGATCTTTTAAAAAAACGCTACTTACATATATAACTGTTTATCCAAACTGAAGGAAGGTATGTGAACCATATGACCCTAAGAAATGTTTCCAGGGGCCAGTAAGTGGCACTTGAGGTAAGGTAGATCTGCCTTGCAAGCGCTAACCAAGGAAGGACCGTAGTTCGATCCCCCAGCGTTCCATATGGTCCCGCCAAGCCAGGGGCAATTTCTTAGTGCTTAGTCAGGAGTAATCCCTGAACATCAAATTGGTGTGGCCCCCACCCAAAAAAATAAATTTTCCAAAATATAAAACATTGGTTTTGTAGAAAAAAAGACAGCATCACAATATTTGACAGTCTTTCACAAAATGCATATATCAATGGTATATAGTATAAATATAGTATAATTAAATATATATAAGTATAAATAGAAGCATTCAAACTCCTCAGTAATATGAAAATTAATTGATGCTATAAGTTACCATTGATCTCCCTTCAGAATAACTGAAAGTGTATCAATGTGATAGGAAAGTGAATACTTGCCTGCATGCAGCCAAGTAGAACTGACCCCATCATCTGTTGAGCCCACCAGTTATGATTCCTAATAACAAAGCCAGGAATAATCCTTGAGTACTGTGGAATGTGCCCTGCCCCCACACACACACAAGAATGACAGAATAAAAAAAAATGTTGATGAGAGCAAATAAATGGCTAGCACCTACAATTCTCGGAAGGGTATAAATTATTACAATTTCTTTAAAATGTCATATCATCTACTAATTTAGATAAAAACATTCATTACACAATAGTTCCATTACTTATATCTATATAATATACAACATAGATTTGTATACATACAAAATGAACAATATATTTGTTTGTTTTGTTTTGGTTTTGGTTTTTGGGTCATACCGGCAGTGCTCAGGGGTTACTCCTGGCTCTATGCTCAGAAATTGCTCCTGGAAGGCTCTGGGGACCATATGGGATGCCGGGATTCAAACCACCGTCCTTCTGTGTCTAAGGCAAACACCTTACCGCTGTGCTATCTCTCCAGCCCCGAACATTATATTCACAGGAATAATATTCATAATATTCCCAATCTGGTGATAATCTTTATAGCTTTCACAATAGAGTTGTACAGTACTTATATAAGTCAGTGTATGAACAAAGTCCATGAGTTTCATAAGCCTATTTGAAAGGAGTTAGACACAAAATACTTGCATTATTTTATTTGTATAAAATTTTAAAAACAGGCAAAATATGTCATTAGAAATATTTATTGCAGACTTCTGCAATAAAATCATACCAATGGAATGTTATTTTTTAACTTAATTATGAGGTTGATTTTGGAAGAAAAGAGATTCAGCACAAGAAAGGGAGGGAAACTCCTAATATAAGGGTAGACTAAAACATTATAGCTCTAAATAGTAATGTGTGTCTGATGTCTAATACGTAATATTAACTCTGCATATAATTTCAAATAAAATATAAAAACCATATCAGCTTGTATATGTTGCTTAAACTTGTTAATTTAAAACATATACACTTTGGAGGTGGAATGGTGGCACAAGCCAGAAGGCATTTGCCTTGCACGCACTAACCTAGGATGGGTCACAGTTTGATCCCCTGGCATCCCAGGAGTGATTTCTGGAAACATAGCCAGGAGTAACCCCTCAGCGTCACTGGGTGTTGCCCAAAAAAAGCTGAAAAAAAAGATATACGTTTTTGCTGATATACTATTTTTAAGAAGCCTAACTAATAAAAATTTAATAAGTTTTGTTAAGTAACAAAACTGAAATGAAAATTTGTCATGTGTTTGCTGTTTTGAACATTTCTATGTCAAATTAAACAAGCTGCGTCATTTTTGTTTTCACCTGTTTTATCTAATCTACTTTGGATATTAATTTAAAATTATATAACTTTCAAAACATTCTTACATATGTTGAAACTATGGGCATAATAGCTGCATAAATCAGTGGTCATTATTAAAATTCTTTACAAAGAAGTTACTCAAATTTTCTCTTGGATTAAAGGAGACAAGCATACACAGTTGAAATGGCAGAGCCATTGCTATTCAATCATAACGCACTGGCTACAGTTATTTTTCAGTAGTAATTTAAAGAGAATTTTTCATCAAAATATTTCTGATTGTGCCAGCAAAAAAACTTTATATTAAAAGTTCCTAATATCTTAAAAGCATTATTTATTTTTCATCTATGCTGACTCATCATTTACCTGAAAAATGTTACCAAAAATACATACATGGAAAATTTATAATAAACTGGAGAAATAGTACAGCAGGCAAGGCATTTTCCTGTTGTGTGACAAACCTCAGTTTAGTTCCAGCCCTTCATATCGTCCCTTAAGCCCACCAGGAGAGATTCCTGAGCTGTTCTATGTATGCCTCCCATTAAGATCCCAATAAAGTATATGTGTAATATAAAACAAATGCTAAAGAAGAAAAATCAGGAAATCACTAAGATAATTAATGAAGCTATAAAGATTCTATTTTCATACTGAAAATATATTGATGAGTGTGAAGTTGAAATAGTTCATTTCAAATTTTTCACCATTGCTAACTTACAGTCAAAATCCTTTATAATTCCTAAAGTGAAGCATTGAGTATTCTCTAGACAATATATTAGAATACAAGGACTAATATGGATGAGTTAGTTAGGAATTAATTACTGTTGGAATGCTCAGTAATGACTGGCTTGTGTCACTGAGTAAATTATTTTCCCTAAACTCAATATTTTCTGCCAAATAAATTTTTATGGCAGGATAAGCACTTAAGTCTTTCATATTATTTAGTTATTTTGTTTGGGGGCCACACCAGGTGGTTCTCAAGGGTTACTCCTGGCTCTGCACTCAGAAATCACTCCTAGCAGGCTTGGGGGGACCATTTGAGATGCTGGTGATCAAATCCAGCTCTGTCCTAGGTCACCGCGTATAAGGCAAATGCCCTACCACTGTGCTATCTCTCCAACTCCAAATCTTTCATATTCTTAATAATCTATTGATTGATTATTTCTTGGGTTAGTCAGTGGTCAACAAAATCTTTGTGAGTTCCAAAGAGGCATTAACTATTTTAGGTTTCACAAACTACATAGTTTATGTGAAAACTACTCACTACAACAGTGTAGAGTGATAGAAGCTATAGATAATTCAGCACTAATTACATGACTGCCCAGTAACATGTTTTTTTAAAAGACAGTCTACAAACTCGGTTAAAATCTTGGAAATTAGTTGGCCAATTCTGACATATATTGACATATTATTAGTGTTTCTGTTTGTTTGTTTGTTTGGGGGATAACACCTAGTAGTGCTCAGATGTTACTCCTAGCTCTGCACCCAGAAATTACTTCTGGCTGTCTTGGGGGACCATGTGGGATGCTGAGGATCAAATCCAGGTTGACCACATGCAAGGCAAATTCCTTACTTACAGTGTTATTGCTCTGGGCCCTATTATAGTGTTTTGCCCAATAGAGTTAAAATTAAATATAGGCCTAATTGTAAATAAAATCCATAGTTAAAATGAACTCACAAACGAAGCAAATGGAGTATTTATAAACAAAACAAAAAGAAAGAAAGAAAGAAAGCTGGAATTGGAACTGAAAACATCCAAATGGAAAAAGAACTAATCAGACTAAAAATTATGGTTAATTATCTTAGATATTTAAGGAAAAGGCTAAAAAGAACCATTTAAGGAGTTTTGAGTGGTGGAATGGCACTAAAACCATGGTAGTTTACATGGAGGTAATTAATTACACATTTATTTATGAACATAACTTCCTAAAAGCTCCGCAATTTTATAAATCAATGATGAGTTGGTCACACATACACACACACACACACACACACACACACACAAACACACACAAAATTGTATTTTGAATGTAAGAAAGATGGCTGAAAAAAGCCAGTTTTCTTTTTAATAGCCATTTGTGTTCATGGTGAATCTACACAAAATCAATTAATATGTTTGTTTTGGCATCATAGCCAGTGGTGTGTAGGGCTTATTTCTGCCTCTGCACTCGGGAACCATATGGGATGCCGCAAATCCAACTCTGATAGGCCACATGCAAGGCAGATGCCCTCCCTGAGGAGGCTTCACTAATGGGATATTTTTTAAAAGATCTTCTTCAACCTGCTACATTGAGATTCTGGTAACGCACAACAAAAGAGATGGCAAAGAAAAATGGAAGATTTGGTCTCTATTTTATGTTGTGCATTCAGTCGCACACAATGTCTAACATTAAGCATCCCAAGTAGAAGTTGAATAATCACCTGTAAAAGAAAATCAATGCATGTAACCCTATGAATAAATCAGATTTCCCAAGGAAGTTTAATTCAACAGCAAGTTTTGTTATGACCATTTAAAACTGACTATGAAAATGGAGGGGTCACTTCAATTCAAGGACAATTTTTGTTTTTGTTTAATTTTGTCTTCACTTGTCTTTTTCTTATTTTCTGGCTTTTTTTAAATTTACATTGAGACTAAGAAACTCTGATTATGTGGTCGTGTTACATTGGGAATTTTCCATTTTAGATACTGATCAGAAGTGGCAACTTTTTGTTTGTTTGTTAGTTTGTTTTTTGGGCCAAACCCAGAGGTGCTCAGGCTTTACTCCTGGCTCTGCGCTCAGAAATCGCTCCTGGTAGACTCAGAGGACCTTATGGAATTCTGGGAATAAAATAGGGAAGGTCCTGGGGCGGCCAGCTATCTCTCTGGCCCCAAAGTGGCAACTTTTAATTTCGTGTTTATAGTTTGACATATCTCAAAAGTTAACAAAACATAAACCCAAACTGTGTAGAATATCTACACACTAATTGCTAGCATCACATCTTTTCTTACTACTCTTCCTTACTGGATTATAATTTTAGCAATGGTGTAGTTTAGCTAATCAGAAAAGCCACCAAATTAATAATTCTAGAAACTAATTAGCAATTATTATTTAATAACTTAAATAACGTATTATTTAATTCAAAATAGAAAAATAATTTTAATTTTAATATATTGGTGAAAACTTGCATTTTCGAAATAAAATGTAAGATTTTATTAACTTTCTTTTTTTTTTTTTTTTTTGCATCACACTCGGCAGTGTTCAGGGGCTACTGCTGGCTCTTCGCTCAAAAATTGCCCCTAGCAGACTCAGGGGATCATATGGGATTCTAACTACTATCCTTCTGCATGCAAGGCAAATGCCTTACCTTCCTGCTATCTCTCTGGCCCCCAATTTTTTTTTTTTTGGTTTTTGGGCCACACCCGGCATTGCTCAGGGGTTACTCCTGGCTGTCTGCTCAAAAATAGCTCCTGGCAGGCACGGGGGACCATATGGGACACCGGGATTCGAACCAACCACCTTTGGTCCTGGATTGGCTGCTTGCAAGGCAAACACCGCTGCGCTATCTCTCCGGGCCCTCTGGCCCCAAATTTTATTAACTTTCTTATGCTCTTTTTTTTCAAAAGCTTTATACATAAAAACATGAATTATATCCAAGCAAACTCTTACAGTTTATAGCTATGAGAACATTTTTATTACTATATTTACAAATAATTTGCACATTTCACTCTCACCAACTGACCTTTTAAATAATAATTTTCAAAATATGCAATGATGATTTTAGAAGAATTTTTAATTTT
Organism: Suncus etruscus; assembly: GCF_024139225.1. NCBI lineage: Eukaryota > Metazoa > Chordata > Mammalia > Eulipotyphla > Soricidae > Suncus > Suncus etruscus. Next base: position 180,374,100 of record NC_064848.1, read on the forward strand.
CAGTAATGTTACTATTCTTGTAAAGATTCATGCCATTAAGACTTTATGGTCATCTGTAAGCAGGCCCATTAGTCAATGTGCTTCCTTCCAATTTTCACTTATTATGTAATTCATAATGTATTATGTTGTTAAGTATTTATTGACTGATATCTTTCTCCTTACTATTGATGAAATCAATACCAATCAACGAAATACTACCAACACTCAGGAGTTCAGCATCCTTAGAATTGTCATAAATAAAATTAATACACTTGAATAATTTGCAAGAAATATACATCACTTCTACACAATCTGTGTTTAGGGGATTCTTCTTTTATGAAATTTTGTCTGATAAAATTCACTTTGAAAAAAATTTTACACAGTCTAGTTCCCAGAAGTTATCTTTTTTGATATAAGAAGTGAAAATTTACATATAATCACCCACCTCTTTTCTGTTTTCCTTTGATTAGCTAAATGTGTATTTCCCTGTCATTACTTTAATCTAGACAATCTAATCATTCACTTATTTTGTGGCTTGTAGGGCCTACAATTAACTTCACAGATGGATTGGTTGAGTACACTTATGAAGAAGCTTAAAAACATGCAAAAAGAAGTGTATTTCAAAAGGAGACATCTTTTTTAGAATAAATGCATGAAGGAAAGCTGTGGTTTAAATGTGAGTTGTCTAGAACTCTCTTGATCCAAGAGTATAGTAAGAAGAAAAGAAATTGAGTGGAAGAGTAGAAAGACAGATGTGAAATAATAGGGAGAGGGACCAAGGGAGCTCAAGTGCATTGGTGGTGTTAATAAAAGACAAAACTAAAAACCCAAACCATAGAGACAACAACAATGAAATCATGAGACCCAATCTTCAAATGTTTACTATATTGATTGCAGGCTATGATTGGAGGGTATGGATGGATGGTGGTGTGGTATGGACTCTTGGAACATGGGTAGAGAAAGGTGGATACTGGTGGTGGAATTGGTGCTGAAACATTGAATATTGAAAACTTAATTATAAATAATTTTGTAAAACTTAATGCTTTAAATTGAAAAAATATGTTAAAAAATAAGGAGACATTCTTTCAAAGCTGAGCATTAAAAATAGGAGTCACCAAATAGCAACTCTATGTGGCAATATATATAATACATATATACATATACATATATATATATGTTTGGTGGCTTTTCTGATTAGCTAAACTACACCATTACTAAAATTATAATCCAGTAATGGAAGAGTAGTAAGAAAAGATGTGATATTATCAAACAGTGAGATGTTTAATAAATTATGTTAAGTCAAAATATAAGTAACTTTTTTTGCCAATAATTAGCATTGTTCAAATGGATATGTAAAATTATGGCATGTGGACCAAGGTAGTCAGTTGATATGCTCATCCAACTATTAAATGTAAAGACACTGATTAACTAGCCAAAAATAGTAAATTCTAATTACATTTATAATTATAATGACTGTAAAAATAGTAATGATTCTTACCATTTATATCTGTAATTTTATTACATTATTATAAACACATGAAATAATAATATGATGATTTTCCCCACATGAAATAGAAACTTAAAAGAAAGAAGTGTTTGTCCCAAGATAACATAGAGAGAATGCTGCAGAGATAGTATATTGAGGACTTTGTTTGCCAGTTCTCTGGAGTTTTTATTGCTTTATTTACCTGGATTTGGCAAATGAATATAAATATGAATAAATACAATATTTTATATATAGTTTTATAATATAAAAAATAAAATATATGACAGTAAGCTGAAAAGATAGATCAAAGGGTTCTAGTCCTTGCCCAACATACAGTAGCCACAAGTTCAAATCTTATTAAAATATGGTTCCCTGAGCAGTAACAGTGTCTGCCATGTAGCTCCCATCAGAGCAGGGCTCAAGAAGCATTACTGGAAGTGGTGTCTTGGTCCCTGACTGCTAAAAACACAAACATTTTAATAAGTAAATAAATGCATTAAGTATGAGATGTGGGCCCGAAGAGATAGCACAGCGGCGTTTGCCTTGCAAGCAGCCGATTCAGGACCAAAGGTGGTTGGTTCGAATCCTGATGTCCCATATGGTCCCCCGTGCCTGCCAGAAGCTATTTCTGAGCAGACAGCCAGGAGTAACCTCTGAGCACCGCTGGGTGTGGCCCAAAAACCAAAAAAAAAAAAAAAAGTATGATATGTTAATTTTATATATACACATTATTACAATTTAGTTAACTAGCAAATTAATTCATAGTTCCAACTTAGTAGTATGTTTGTATGTATATAAGGTTGAATATTACTTAATAAATTTCATCTCTACAAAGCATTACTTTAATATTATTTATATATATTTATGTTTATTAAGAAAGAAAATCACCATGTTAAATATTCAGTCTTCACAAATTTTTCATGTTATAACCAGAACTTTTACCTTTTTAAGTAACATGTCCCACTCATCAACCCATGGAAAGCACCCACCATATTTCTCTAGTCCATATTTCTAGAGGCTTGTTGACTCATTTTTAAGATTTCACTAATAAGTTAAATTATAGTGTACTTGAGAGCAATATGTGCAATATGTCAGAGAGAAAAAGGAAACTTTTATGTTTTTAATTGATAACTTTCAACTAAAAAGGGACAAAATAGAACATTATAAAACCTTAGAATTTATAAACTAGAAGTGGTACGAACATATGTCTAGTTTTTATATGTCAGTACTGGTTTGAAGCCTATTTTCATAGTATGATTTCTAATAGCATCCACCTTTGTTCTTAAAAATGTCCCAGTTTTTGTAACGTACTACATTGTCAGGTTAGCTAAATGCATTCTCTAAGAACATTATGCTTTACATAGGGGGAATGCAGAGAAAATCAGTCTGAAAAGATGATGATTTTCTTTTATGATCTCATAAGAAGTTATCGGCAGCATGCTCTGAAAATTGTCTACTCCACCTTCCAAAAGTACAACTAACATCTCATCAATGCAATTGTTACTAGATACCAGATTCCCTTACATATAACACTGTGCGAAGTTTTTAAGGCATTGTGAGTTTAAAGAAATATGCACATTTTCATTACTCTTAAACTGAAGAAACTACTGGAAAAACAAACTATATTGCAAAACTAACATGTAAATAATCATCTGATATACTTGTTAACTGTAATATTGAGGGTAAGAGAATACACAATTTAGAGAATAATATTATCAATAATAAATTAAGTATAACACTGCATATGTATTAAATTAAGACAAAAAAGTCTAAATCTAATAAATTCCTTGACTATATGGACTAGATTTAATCTTTGCATTATTTGTCAATAAAGCATCGATGAAAATGATTTTATCACAGGTTGACTGTGACTTTATCACAGGTTCAGATATACAGAGGTTTTTACTAGTTAACAAACTCTTTATAGCCAATAGACATTTCTGATTTTGGATCTATTAGGATGTATAGTAAATATATATATATATATATATATATATATATATATATATATATATATATATATATATAAATAATGTTTTCTGGGATACTGCATAGTACTACATACCAGTTAAATATTATAATTTCCTAATTATTTATATAAAAATAAACAAATATCAAACTCAAGGTCATATAAATTAAAACTTACATAGTATACTGTATAATTTTAATAAAATTATGCTTTAAACTTACCCACAAATTGATAGTAGACTATCAGCGTAAATAAATAATAAAAACAGTTTTCCTGAAGGCATTTTGACAGAGTTAAAATCAAAGATTAGTATGATCTAAATTCCATGACGACTTACCCCTTCAACCCTAGACTCCTTTGCTTTAATATTAGACAAATGAGATAATGCTATAAGCTGCAGTGTCCATAGTTTTAAATATAGGTATTAATGTGGAAGTTATTCAAGTTGTTTTTAAGACAAATTAACAATATAATCTATTGTCATGAACTATGGCATGAAAAAGTAAATAAATGGGCCAGAATAGAGAATACTTTCTGGTACTTTGGGGTTATGGAGATGAGGTAACTCAATATACCAAAAACATGAATATTATGTATCAATATATAGTAACAATCCCATAAATAAAAATAAAACATTCAAATAAATAAAAATGAAATAAAACAAGTGAATGGTGCTATGGTTTTATTTTTGTTTTATTTGTTGTTTATAGTAACTGTTCCATGAATAAAAATAAAACATTCAAATCAATAAAAATAAAATAAACAAGTAATGGTACCATGGTTTTATTTTCTGTTTTTATTGTTGTTTAGTAATATCTTACATCAGTGTTGACTGATATATAAACATAGTATATATAAACATATGTGTTGCAAGTCAGCCCTTGAAGAGGTTGACTGATGGAGGGATGGAGGATGAGGCCTTTCTCTTCCAGCTCGGAGCATGCGTCTGCCACCCTGTCTTGCCGACAGTTCTGAGGTGAAATGGCGGTTAAACAGTTCGCAGACAGTCAGGCTTGTGGAAATATTAGCTTTATTCGGTGGACAAGACTGAAGTCCAAAAACTCAGCCTTAGTTACAGCAAAAAGCCCCTCGCCTTCCACAGACCCTTGTTTTTATCCCCCAGAATCAGGTACCATCCAATGGTGGGATCAGATACCAACCAATGGTGGAAGCAGAATCAGGTACTACCCTAGGGTGGGGGCAGAATGCCAGGTCACACCCTAGGGTAGGGCACAATCACCGATTAGGTTAGGGTGAGCAACATAGTAATCCCCTAAAATATTTACATATACAACACATATGTATATATAAACATAGTTGTGATGAACAAAGTTACCTTGCCTTCACTATAAATGAAGTAGTCACTATGGTCACTATGGTCACTAGTGTAAACATGAACTTTCATAATTATTTTTGTGTTATATCTTATTTTATCACCTTCCTCTGAATGTCCCCAAATAGTTGATTATCTGAGTTTTGTACTTACATGTCAAGAGTTTTTCCTATTTAGACATTTTCTATTTCTTAATTTTGTTTCCCAGTTACAGAAGAATGAAAGCATAGGGTTCGAAATTATTTTTCACCTTACCTTAATATTATGCCTTCCATTTCCATCCAAATTGTATAAAACTGCAATATTACATTTCTTCTTATAACAAATACACTTGCTATATATGAACAAAAATTCAAAATTTAAATTAAAATAAAAGTTTACATGCTTATGCTCATTGCAGTCCTAAGCACATTGCAATGCTATGTTGGGCATTGGGTTACATCCATAGCATTGCAATGTGCTTAGGACTGCAATGAGCATAAGCATGTAAACTTTTATTTTAATTTAAATTTTGAATTTTTGTGATAGATACTAGAAAATTGAGATTACTGGGTCAAATCAAAACAAGATCAATGTGTTTTATTGTGTCTTACAGTAAAATAAAATTAAAATGCAGCTGGGTTTTTAGTAGTTTTTTTTAATACTACCCCCAGTTTTGCTGTCATAAGAAAAAACAAAAAGAAGACATGTTAAACATCAGTTATGAAACTAAACATGTATAAAAAAGAAAATTATGGCAAAGAAAAAGTTGATCAAAGTTGGGGTACATGGATTAGAGACAACCTTCATTTGAGACAAAGTATGAAAAAATCTATAATAAGCAGTTGTACACTATCACACCATATTCCAAATATCTACAAAGAAAGAATTCAACTAATATGTGGAATTTAATCCTGAAAAAACCTCTATTGAGATTCTCCCTTTCTGAATGATAGAGTATAAGAGGAGTATCCAATTTATGTATTCATTTTCACAGAGGCCAAAAGCCAGGGGCCTTTTAATATAGTGTAGAAACCAAAAGACAGCTGGAGTCAGCTGGAATAGCAAAGGCAATTTTCATGTCTCCAATCTATAGAGCTAATTGTGGAGTGGAAGCTTCCCAGAAGTGAAAAAAACTGAAAATGGCCAGAATTTTCAGTAAAAGGGAAACTGTATTTTTAGAAATTCTGGATTTGGCATAATTTTGGAATTGAAGTTTTAATTAGAAATTTATAAATCCAAACTGGAAATATAGCATGGAGGTAGGGCATTTGCCTTGCAATCAGAAGGATGGTGGTTTGAATCCTGGCATCCCATATGGTCCCCCGAGCCTGCCAGGAGCGATTTCTGAGCATAGAGCCAGGAGTAACCCCTCAGCGCTGCCAGGTGTGACCCAAACCAAAAAATAAGTAAATAAATAAGAAATGTATAAGTCTCTAGTACTACTTGTACAGACTAACTCTATTGTTTAATTATTGGATAGATCGCTTTTAAACATTCCTTATTTTATTACCTATCCAGTGAACATCAAAGATAATAGATTTCATTAGTTTTCATTGAAAGGAAGAAGAAACTCAAAAAGAGGTTTTCAAAGTGGTTTTAGTGTGATGATACAAATACTTATATTTGATAGGTATCATTTGAAATGTATTTCAGGCCAAGATTAATATATTTACTTCACCCCCCAATAAGTACAACTGGTTTATGAATTAATGACTTCAGAATAATGTGATAGCTCATTTGGATAATTTATGCATGTCCTTGGTAGGACATCTTCATGAACTTTTAATGATAGTATGCCTGTGTCATCTTTGAACCACTTTAATGTGTGATACTGAATATTGCTACCAAGTTAGCACCATAGTCAAATATATTTGCTTGAATTTTTAATGTTAGTTTACAAAGATTTAAAAGTTTTTTCAGGTCTCAGAGCTACAGAGTTCAGGGTGAAAGCCCATATACACTTCAGTGCTATTTTTTAAAATCTCCCACGCAGTAGACTTTTTTTCTATATACCCTTAGTGGTACTTACATAATAACTTCTCACAGCAAGGCATCAGGTTACTATAGAGATTGTTAGACTTTCATTCTCTCAGCAATTTCAACCTATATTGTATTTCCCTCAGTTTTTTTTTTTCCTACATTCACTCAACTCAGCTTTCTCTATGTGATTGACTTGGAACACAGTTGCAGGACTCTCTTATCTCCATTTTTGCCTATATACAAGCAAAAGTTCATTTTCTCCTCCCACAACATTTATCTTTCTCTTGTTCTTATTATTATCTGTACTCTCATGATAATATTTATAGGTGTCTGTGGTTTAGGGATTATATTTAATGTCTTCTTTTTTCAGTGTTTCCCTAGATAAGATATAGTTATATCTGTTGCCAGCTAAGAAGATATTTCTCCATGTACATTTCCAACAATTTCTATGAAAGAAGATAAAAAGAGGACATTTTAATACAGAATATAGCAGCAAAATATGGCTTATCAATAAGAAACATTTCAGACAGTGTGTGGAAAGAAAAAGAGTGAATCTTTAGAATTCTTACTTCTGATTGACAATCACTTCATTAATGGATATAGTAAAGTATATGGATGGTGTTTATAAATACACAACAGTCTGTGAAATTCCAGGTATAGGAAATAATAACTGATGCTTGTGACTGTGGAGATCCTGCTATGAGAGTGGTATTGTCACCAGCCATTTAAGTAAAGAATGCTCCCTTGGTTTTTCATCAATCCTGGCACTTTGACACTGCAGCCTGTTCAAACTTTGCTCTGTGGCCTTTGCAATATTGATTTGGATGCACTGTTACATAGATTTTGGAGGGAGGGATTAATATGTGTTTTGTATTATTTTATCTGGGATATTTTATTTACCACAAATAGGGCAAATTCTGGTTTAAAAATTTAGGATTAGGTCCAGAGATTATATTACAGGAGGTAAGGCAAAATCTCCCCTTGCATTACACTGACACTCATTCAATCCCAGCAATATGGCACCATGTATGTTTTTCTGAGCACCATCATGAGTGATATCTAGGTAATACAAGAGCCAGAAGTAAGTCCTGAGCACAGGCAGGATTTATCCAAATACCAAATTCACATAGGTATGTCTTTCAAATACAGAATTGAATGAGGTGGAAAGATATTTCTCTACACAGCATATCTCACAATTTTTTTTAGCAATAGCTAGGTGACTGTTCAAACTGTTCAAACAAGATCAACCTATAAAAATAAATTCTAGGAATTAAAAAAATGTGACTCTACTTCACTGTATATTAAACAAATAGAAAATGTTTAATGTGCTTCTAAGAGCTGCTTTGTATCAAATGAAAATAACCTCCCCACAGAAACAGCAAAAATTTAGGAAAGCAGAACAAAACTTAGAACAATTAGTTTGGAATTAATGAATGATTTGAGTCCCTAAATTCCTATGGTTCTCAATCAAAACTAATCCTATAGATATAAAGTTCCTAAGTGGATAGAATTCTTTTGTTTAAGTCACTTTGACTTTTTTTATTTAGTTTTAATGGAAATATTTTGGAGGATTTTTGTTCGTTTTGCTTTTTAAATAATCCTTTAAAGTAGAGAACTTTTACATGAAAGATTGATGATGCCAAGTAAAAATATTAAGTAATGGCTACAGTAGCAATGTTAGAAAAGGGACTGACTAATCAGTGAAAATTCATTCCAGTTAAATTGGCACTATATTCTTCTATCATAAGTAAGCTTGTCATGTATGGCAATCTTGAAATTTTATCATATTTTGAATTATTCATTAAAAGAACAGTGTAACTATGCATGAACAAGAGAGTTTGGGGATTATATTGTGTTTCACTCAATAAGCAAAGTTACTCTAACAGTTATTAAATATTTTACAGATTTTGATATCAAAATATTCTGAAAGCAAGCAATTTGAATTTGATTTTCTAGCTTTTTCTAATATTGCTGTGATGTTTGGAAACAATAAAAAATCAATAAATGGAATCAACTAACATATAAAACTTTGATTTTTTTATTTTTGGCCTAGTAATTTGGCACTTACTGGTGGGAAAAGTAAGCAGAGAACACAAATGGAGAAGGAAGCTTTCTACAATTCTGTCCAGCTGAGCATGAATTTATAAATTCATAAACATAAATCTTTTGCATCCTCTTTTGTCCTTAGAGCTAAGTTTAGAAAAATTAATTCTCTAGTTTTTCCCTCATACTTACTGATTTGAAAATAGAAAATAAAATACAAAGATTTTTAAAGAATACTTTTTGTTGTTGTTGTTGGTTTTTGGTTTGGGGGCCATATCCAGTGATGGTCAGGGGTTTCTCCTGGCTATTTGCTCAGAAATCATCCCTGACTTGGGGGACCATATGGGATGCGCTGAGATCGAACCGTGGTCTGTACTAGGTTAGCACATGGAAAACAAATGCCCTACAGCTTGAGCCACTGCTCCAGCCCCTAAAGAATACTTCTGTTGGTTAGTTATTATTCCTTTATAATAATATACTATTTAAAATATAGAAATATGCAGTACACAAATATATACATCATCTGTCACTTAGTTATAGATAGTATTTTAAAAGCTGCTTAGAATGTCTCAGGAGCTATTGCCAATATATATATAAACTCATCTTCAATGTTAAATAAAATACCTTTTATAATAATATTTTTTTATTTTAGACATTGTGATTTATAATCCTATAATGATAGTTTTTAGTGTACAATATTTCTATACTGTACTCTCGGACATAGTTTTCTCTTCTCAAGTGTATCACCTACATACTTCCTTAGGGTCCCCTATACTTTCTCATAGTGTAATCCTTATGTACTGCTCTTATTTTTTCTATTCCACCTTCCCCTTTGTGACCAGTGGAATGTATGAATTCAGGCCTTCTATCTAGATTTTTAATGTTTTAATTGTCTTGCTTAAAGTGGGTTTTATGGAGGGGTTTGATTGAGATCAATCTTTTTTACATATGATGGACCAGTTTTTCCACAACCAATTGTTAAAGAGCTTTACTTGCTCCACTTCAAAATAGTTTCTCCTTTTTGGAAGACTAGCTATTTATCAACCTGAGACTCTGTCTTTGGCCTTTCCATTCTGTTCTATTTGTCTTAGAGTCTGTCTTTGAGTACCACAAAATCTTGTTACTGTAACATTAAAGTATAATTTAAAATTGGGGAAAGATAAGCCTTCCATCTTCTTATTATCTAAAGTTCCTTTGGCTATTTGATGGATTTCATTACTCCATGTATATAGTTTAACAGCATTTGGTCTGTGTCTTTAAAAATATTGTGGAAAAGAAAAAGAGAAAAGAAAAACACAGGGGTCAGAGCTATAGCACAGAGGTAGGGCGTTTGCCTTGAATGTGGCTAATCCAGGATGGACCTCGGTTGGATCTCCGGTGTCCCATATGGTCCCCCAAGCCAGAGGCAATTTCTGAGTGCATTGCCAGGAGTAACCCCTGAGCATCACCGGCAGTGGCCCAAAAACCAATAAATAAATAAATAAAAATATTGTGATTGCCAGAGAGTTAGTACAGCAGGTAGGTAGGATGCTTGCCTTGAACATGGCTTCCAAGCACTGCCAATCATGATCTCTGAGCACAAACCAGAAGTAGCATGTAAAGACGGCTGCTGGGGTTGACAAAAAAAAAGTCATCTGTATGTTTTAGGTATTTTTCTTTAATATGTATGGTGTTTTGGGTAGGATTATATAACAATATTAATTCTCCCAATCCATGAATAAGGGTGTTTTTCCTGTGTATTTTTTGTGCCTGGCTTTCTTGTATTTTCTAAAAATAACAACATTCTTGTAAAGCAATATAAATTTATTAACTATTTTATAAAGTTAAGGAAAGGGAAGGTAAAGGAGGAAGTATCTTGTGTTATTAGCATAAAAATAAATTACAGACAAGGCACAGATTCCAGGCATTAGATTCCAGTTGCTTTTCTGACCTATGTTTCTTACTTTCTACTATCATCTCCCATTAATGTATTGACTTCCAGAATTATAATCTGTATTTGCTACTTAAGAATATAACTGACGGGGCTGGGCGGTGGCGCTGGAGGTAAGGTGTCTGCCTTGCCTGCGCTAGCCTAGGACGGACCGCGGTTCGATCCCCCGGCGTCCCATATGGTCCCCCAAGAAGCCAGGAGCAACTTCTGAGCGCATAGCCAGGAGTAACCCCTGAGCATCACAGGGTGTGGCCCAAAAACAAAACAAAACAAAAGAATATAACTGACTATGTGAAATAGTTTTTAATTTTATTTATTATTATTAAATTTATTTAATATTATTTTCAAACTATCATATTTGTTATATTGGATTTCAACATCTCATTGATTATGTTATATTCATGACTGGATGTTATTTAATCTAACTAGATGTCATATCTTAGGACAAAGAATCATCTTTAAATTTAACAATTAAAAGATTTGTTGCTGGGGCCGGAGCAGTGGTGCAAGTGGTAAGAAGTCTGCCTTGCACGCGCTAACCTAGGACAGACTTCAGTTTGATACCCCAGCATCCTATATGGTCCCCCAAGCCAGGAGCAATTTCTGAGCGCATAGCCAGAAGTAACCCCTGAGTGTCACTAAGTTGGCCAAAAAAAAAAAAAAAAGACTTGTTGATACAGCTAAACTAGTTTTGGCATATGACTTTACTGATATTTCAGTTTATTTCCTCAGGAAAGAATTCCAAGCTGAGAATTCCCAGATCAAAGAATTAAACTACTTTGAATCACATTCTACCAAAATATTTCTTGCAAGGGATTTTTTTTTCTAATTTACACTCTTAAAATATGTTGATTTTTGTCAACATGACAATACGTTTTCTTTTGTTGTCATTATTAAATCAAAAGAATAATCGTGTCACTTACATAAAATTTATTTAATTATTAATTTAGATAACACAATTTAATGATATTTTTAAAGATTATATCTGGCTCAGTTTTCAGTGCATATCTTTTAAAATTATCATTCTACCCAAACAATCTATATATGGTAAATAAATAATAACTTAATAACTCAAATCTCATAATATAAACTCTTTAGATAAACTTATTTTTTCCCGCCCCAGCTAAACTTATTTTTTAAAACACACAAAAATATACATGACTATTTAACAATTCTGACTACTGATAAATTATTTCTTTTAAATATAATCCAAAAGTAAAGGGAATATAGTTTGATGGAGAGCTTTGTAATTTTTTACACTTGTAGCCCTGTTACCCTAAAAATATTTGTACTACCCCATATAATATATTAAATATGCATAAAATAATCATACAAATCAGTCACTTATAAAAAATCATAAAGAATGTTATTAAAACAAACCTCATGCTCAGTTACATGATTTCATATACACTCCAACTTCATAGATTTAGTAGCTAGAGCTTGTACTGAAGAGATGGCTCAACAGGTAGGAATGCATGCTTTGTATGCAGGAAGCCCAGATAAGATGCTCCACCGACACTCCTGAGTAATGCCAGGAGTGACCTCAAAGCAAAGAACTGGTAATAGAACTGGGAGTAGTCCTGAGTATTGCTGAATGTGACCATCATAACAAGTAAGGTTGTAGAGTTTAGTAAATGCTCATGTTTCTGTGTGAGAGGCCCTAGTTTCCCCTATCATACCCATATTCATATACACAGCCACACATATGTATATGTATATGTATATATACATACACATACATGTGTATTTGTATGTGAATATATGTAATCAGTATATACATAAATTCAAATTTTTTACAATTGTGTTACTTTATATGTTATATAATTACCACTTTAAATATTATTGCATTAAAGTATTTCTATTGTTTGCTCTCTCTAGATGTTAATTTATACCGTTGGGTAAGTAAGTTCAGATTTTATTTATTAAATGTCTTAAAACATGCATTCAGTTCTTCAAACAGCACTATAATTATCAGAGAGGTGAATGTTAGAAAGAAAGCTCTCTGGTCTTCTCCAGAGAATTCTGAGTCACTCACTTATGTACTGATCAGGGACAGCATGTAAGAAAACTCTCCAAGATGCTGAAAATAACCTTATGAAATGATCAGAACAAAGAATGCTTATAGCTCACATAGTACTTTACAAAGGGAATGCTTCCAACAGAAACTTTTCCAAGTCGAAACTTCATACTTCATTAAACGCTAATTAGAATGTTAGAAGGGTCATTCCCCTGTGTGGAATAAACTTTACCCTTCACTAAATACGTCTCCAGTTTCCTAATAAAAATCTTTCAGGGGTCGGAGAGAGAGCACAGCAGTAGAGCATTTTCCTTGCATGCAGCCCATCCAGAATGGAGGATGGGTCGAATCCCGCCATCCCATACATCCCATATAGTCCCCCATGCCTGCCGAAACGATTTCTGAGCATAGAGCCAGGAGAAACCCCTGAGCGCTGCAGAAACCAAAACCTAAAATCCAAAACCCAAAAACTAAAAAAAAAAAAAAAGAAAAGAAAAAAAAAATCTTTCAATTTTCAGAGAGATAGTACAATGCATAAGGTATTTGCCATGTAGCCTTGTATGCGACTGGCCCCAGGTTCAATTCCTAGATTCCATATGCTCCTCTGAATCCCCAAGAGTGATTCTTTGACAAAAGAGACAGGAGAAAGTCTTGAGCAGCAACTCAAAAAAAACAAAACAAAAAAAAAAAACAAGCAAAAATCTATTAAATGCCAGAAAATTGATGAAAGGGCTGAAGTTCATGCTTTGCATTTGAAACCTGTGTTCTGTCCCCAGCATAAATGATCTCCTGAAAACTTCTGATTTATTCCTGGCCCCCTCCAAAACCTATCAGAACCTAATTTAATCTTTTTGTTTTTTAGTTAAGTTCCATGTATTATGTAAGATAATATCCGATTTCATTCCTTTACATATGATAACCAACTTTTCCCAGCACCATTTTTTTAAGAGAACTTCTTTCCTCCATTTTATATTGTTAGCTGATTTTTCGTAAGGAAACTGTCCATATATCTTAGATCCAAATTTCTATTGTAAATTAAAGAATATATAAGCACTCCATATCATAATATTGGCCCCAGTAGTAGCTTAGATGTCTAACAACAGTAAGATATTACTCATAGTAGTAAAATTGTCAGATGAAAAGTCATAACTTAGAATGTATATAATTAGAATAAAGGAACTATTTTTATTTTAGAGGTATTCATACACCCAGAAAGCTAAAATTAAATTTGATAATAGTTAGCAAAAATACTAAATACTTAAAAGAGACCTTCAGATACAGGTAAAAATCTAGAATATATAAAATAAAATAATCTGAATGATGTTAATTATATTTTAAGCACAGAAGATAAAATAGCTCAGAGACATACAGATAAATAATTTAAAATGAAGTACTGAGAATAGAAACTACTTTGGGGAGAAGAGGAAAAATATTTTATTATTACATAGAGGTTATCGTTGAAATTTAAGCCAATTAAAGATATCCATGTAAATATAAATTGTATTTGGTCAAATCATATCATTTTTCTTATACTTTTCAGGACTTTGATTTGCCTCTATGTTTGATTAACTTTTTTACTTTTTATGTATGAAAATGTCATTTCTCCTCATTTTCAGAATATAATTCCTCTTTAAAAAATGTTTAGGTGGGGCCAGAGTGATAGCATGGAGGTAAGGCGTTTGCCTTCATGCAGAAGGTAGTTGGTTTGAAGCCCAGCATCCCAGATGGTCCCCGGCTCCTGCCAGGAGCGATTTCTGAGCATAGAGCCAGGAGTAACCCCTGAACACTGCCGGGTGTGACCCAAAAACAACAACAAAAAAATGTTTAGGCTAGAGAATGTTATTTTTGAATGCTTCAAAGATATAACCCTACTTTCTTAAATGTTGCATTATTTTGTCTCCCTATTTATTACTTTAATTAATGTACCTTTTATAATATGATGCTTTCATGATGATTTATGTTATTTGATGATCAAATAGCTTGTAGTTTTTTCCTCGTTCTTTTTCTTTGTTTAGGTTCTTCCATTTAAGATTTTTTTGTTTTATAATTTTGGAAATCATGCAACCATGAATATTAATTTCCAAACCCTTTCCACTCTCTTCCTTTTGTTACTTTAATAATGACCAGGATATGTACATACTTGATTGTGGTTGACACACAATCAAGTTGGAGTTTTAATGCTCACAATCATGATTTGAATCTCACATTTACTTGTAGTGTACCAGAGATGACACACTTGTAACATCACTAAGAATCACAACATTATTGCAATGAGAAACGTATTTGATGACATAAAGATGTATCAAGGACTTAATTCTGGCCTTATGCCTATAATTTAATCCCATATCATTGAGTCATAGCCTATGTCCCTTCAAGTATTGTTTTCAATTCCTTCTGCATCTCTTTTTTTTTGAACTGTAGTCATACACACTTTTACTTATTGATGTTAGACTATATTAATAATATTATTATATATGATTATTTGAGTTTTCAATTAAGTGACTGGAACCCCAAAGATTGTATATTTGATAGGATGTTTGTCTTCACATGGCAAGAACTGCATTTGTTCCTTCATCATTTCCAATAGTGAACTTTGAATACAGAGTCAGATTAAGCCCCATGTCCTGGTAGGTGTAGATCAAAAACAATCTATTAAGTGACAGTGATTTTAATATTCGACAATTAAAAACAAGATCCAAAAACATACATGTTAAATATAGATATATTTATAATAAAAATAAAGAATCTATAGCATGCTAAGACTGGTAAAATCTAAAATGTTTATATTAATAAAAAACAGATAATAGGGCCCGGAGAGATAGCACAGTGGTGTTTGCCTTGCAAGCAGCCGATCCAGGACCAAAGGTGGTTGGTTCAAGTCCTGGTGTCCCATATGGTCCCCCATGCCTGCCAGGAGCTATTTCTGAGCAGACAGCCAGGAGTAACCCCTGAGCACCGCCGGGTGTGACCCAAAAACCGAAAAAAAAAACAAAAACCCAAATAACAGATATTAATGTAGAGATAATATCAGGAATGAAGGCACCATTCATTGTATAATGAATAAGATAGTAAATTCATTAGTATGGCATAATAACTGTAAAATATTATTGCAGGTTATCATTAAATTTTAAAATATATTGAACAGAGTCTAAATAGGTAGCGGAAAGTAATTTAATGCATGGTTTACAATTAGAAAACTCAGGTTCAATTGCCAGTACCACTCAGTAGAACCTACAAGCAACCAGTCATGAGTAGGCTCCAGGAACTACAAAGTATAACCCCAATGTAAAATGAGATAAAATAAAATATATTAAGCAAAATGAAAACCATTTCAAGGAAAAATAGACAAATTATCATTGGTAGCCAAATATTTCAATAACCCATCTCAATAATCATTGAATAAATAAAAGAAAATAACAAGAATAGAAAAAAATCTAGGAAACACTACCATTTTTATGTAAAAGAATGGTTATTAGTCTCCTATCCAAAAATTATTTATAATAGAGACTTATTTCAAATAGATATATAACATTTTATACAGGCAGGAATCAATAGCATTTTTCTATGAAAGACAATTTAGTGACTAGTTTATGCTATTCATGACATTCTCATTCAATTTCACTTTCCTTTATTTTTATTGTTTTTATTTAATACTGTAATTTACAAATTTACTAACAATACCATTATTTCTTGCATTCAATGTTTCAACACAAATCCCATCACCAATGTAACATTCTCTCCACCATTTGTCCCAGTTGTATACCCTCACCCAATACAGGTACCAACATATAACTTACTTAATATTGCTTGTTAACAACTAAATGGTAAAGAAATTATTAAACAAAACATTAAAAATATTTATGATAAGTTTTATTTCACAATGGGGTCAATAAGCCATAGTTGAGTATTCTATAGTTGGTTTTATTTGTTGAACTTAGGCAACTTCTGTGATAATTTGATATCTAATTTGGTGTATTCTTAATAGGATGAAAGTACTAAAAATTACAGGGGTGTCACATGATTGCATGCACTGCCTATTGAGAATTTGTGGAGCTGGATTAATACACTGAACTGAGGCAGCTGTGGGTCATGGTATAGTTCTCAGGACTTCTGGAAATATAGAGGTGTGAGGGGAGCCTGCAAGCTTTGTCTCCATAAAAGACCCTAAAGATCTCTGTCCCCAAAATGACATACTTGGAGTTTTAGGCATTTAGATGTCACTGCAGAGATCAATGGAAAAGCTGTGATGTTGGGCCATTGGCACAGAAGCGATTGTGGAGTCTGTGTGAATCTTCCAAGGGTTCAGCATGGGTGGAAACTTACCCTGCCCAGTCCCCGAGGTGTCCCAGAGCATTTAGCTTCTAAAGATTTTGTGACTTGACTTACCCTCTCTTTTAAGTGTGACTTGAATAGTGCTAACCACTGGGCTGACTTTCATATTTTTAAGCTTCTTACCCCTTAAAAGTAAAATAGTATAAACAATACATAGATAGTCAAAATACCATGTTCGACCAACAGCTCACTATTTTAATCTCTCTTCTAGAACATGAGATATATCTCAAAAATGGAAAATATTTCAAGTCACAAATTAGAATCTCTGACAGTAAATAAATGTATTTGGAGGATTTACACTTACTTGAAAACTTGATAGAAAACATTAAAGAGCTTTTAAAGAATCAAGAAATAACAAAAAAGGGTAATTAGAATTCATTCTGAACAGAAGGGAAATGGATTAAAGGTCAACATTTGTAGGAGTAGCTAAAGTCATATTTAGAAGGCAATTTAAAAAAGACTAAATTTTTTATTTTAACTGAAAAAAATTTCATTTAACTTAGTGAACTCAGCTTTCACCTTATGTAGAAACAGAGCAAATAAAACTTAAACAGAATGTTGGGTGTAATTCAGAATTTTAGAAAAATAGACCTCCCCAAATAAAGTAATTATATAACAGGTAAAGAAATGAAACCCCCAAATTAGAAGAAAATAAAGAATATACAGTTTATCAGTTATGAGCATAAAGAGTGTCATTCCAGATTTTAAGACATCTAAGTTCTTAAAAGAATGATGGGATAACTATAGGCTGTTAATATGGACACTTTACTGATTCAACACTTTGAAACAAATTTTGCTAAAAACCCCAAAAGTTCATACAAGTAAAATCATAATTGTTAATGGTGTGATATTCACTGCACTTTGTTTATATATATATATATATAATTATATATATATATAATTCCAGTAGTAAATTCCAAAAAGATTTAAATTAATTATCATAGTTGTTTTTTGCTTGGGTTTTGTTTTTGTTTTTTGTTTCTTTTGTTGTTTTTTGTTTTTTTTTTTGCTTTTGGGTCACACCTGGTGGTGCTCAGGGAAACCTGTCTCTGTGCTCAGAAGTCACTCTTGGCAGGCTTTGGGGACCATTTGGGATGCCTAGATTCAAACCATCATCGGTCCTGGATTGGCAGTGTGCAATGCAAACACCTTACTGCTATGCTATCTTTCTAGCCCCGTAAATTAATTATCATAGTTTTAAACATACTTTCAGGAAATTTAAGGAGGGTGTATTTAAATCTATTTTATGAAGCTAGTTTTACCGCATTACCAAGCATCAAAAACTACATGAAAGTAAACTACAGTATATGACCTTCATGAATATCTTAACAATGCCTTTTAAAATTTTAACAGTGATTCCAATAATATGCAAAATCACAGAACAGCAGGATAATTTTTGTTTCTTATGGAAATTCTTACTTAATATTTGAGAGGACCCATATAATATGCCATGCTAGGTAATTAAAAAGTAAAATTATGATCATTTTTATAGTTTTGGAAAATGATTTTTACAAATCCCAATATCCATTCCTGATGAAAATTCTCAGCGAATTAAAAATATAATTTAATTCTTTTTCCTAATTCTACGACATTCACATTGGCCACTAGTAATTTTAGTAACTAAGACCTGAAGAAATAAGACTCTCAATAATTCGTGTATTTATAGTCTCATAACTTCTATTGACAAGGTACTAGAAATTCTAACCACTGCATTAAGACAAGAAAAAGCAATTAAATTAACATGTTGGGTGTTATTTAAAAATATATTGTTCCTTTATCTCAATTTTGATATTACTAAAGCTTTTTTTTGTTTGTTTTGTTTTGAGGCCATATCTGCCAATGTTCAGTATTTACTTTTTGCTTTGCACTCAACAATTACTCCTGGCTGGCTCTGGGGACCATATGGGGTGCTGGGGATTGAACCTAAAACAGCCACATAGAAGGAAAGAACCCCAACCTTTTACTCTATCTCAGACCCCTGACTAAAACTTTTTAATAGATTTTAAATAATTAAAATAGAAGAATGGCTTTGCTTCTTACATTGAATAACTGTACAGCATAAACCAGTATGAAAAAGTGAAATATTTCAATTAATATAACTTGTAAATATTGGAATAACTATTAAAATATCTATTGCAAATGATAACAATTGGAAAAAATAGAAAATATATGATACTTACAGAATACATGATTTTATTTAGTAGAGTGACAAAATATTTGAAAAGTGCACAAATACTTTCATATTTTAGGACAAATAACAAATGCAGAAATATTACATTGTGTAATTAAAAATAAATTCAAGAACATCTATGACATTTTTAATATAATTTTAAGTCCAATGAAAAATTTCAGTAAAGGAGCCTGAACAATAGCACAGCAGTAGAGCATTTGCCTTGCACGTGGCAACCCAGGTTGGATCCTTGGTATCTCATATGATCTCCCAAGACTGCCAGGAGTGATTTCTGAGCTCAGAGCCAGGAGTAACTCCGAAGCACTGCTGAGTGTGGCCCCCAAAACAAAAAAAAAATAAATTTACAGAAAACTAGAGAGCTATTACATATACCACCTATTTTTACACATGGATCAACTCTTCCATTATCAATATCTCCCTCTAGATTAATATTAGTCCTTATAATCAATAAATCTACAGACACATCAAAATTAAAAGTTTATATTAGAGCTTACTTGAGGTGTTTATTCTGTGAATTTGGATGAATACTTAATGACATGTATCTATCAGTAAAGTATATTATGCTGATGCAAAATAATATGTAGTTTTAAATATAATACATTTTGAAATACCTTTAAAATATTACATATTTCTACCATCACCATTCTCTGGCAAATTTTGTATGTCTCAATAGTTTCATCATTTTCAGAATATTATGTGTTAAAAATATCCATTGTGTCCCTGAGCATCACTGGGTGTGGCCCAAAATATATATTCAGTGTGTAATATTACAGAGTTCCATATTTCTATTTGTATATAAGTTGTATGTTATCATGTACATGATTGATTCAATAGTTAATATTTTATGAATTATACTATTCCATTGTCTAGTACCACAGATTATACACTTACTAGCTGTTGAGAATCTTAATTTCTCCTACATTTTGTCAATGATGAATAACGCTGCTTAAAACATATGTCTTCATACAAATACATTTTTAATTCCTTTGGATAAAAATTCCATAATGAGTTATTGAGGACAGTTTTATAACAATTTATAGCTGTGATGAAAATTGCCATAGTATCTTCAAAGTAACTATAACTTTATTTTCCCTAACAAAATTGTTGGTTTACATCCACACTGCATTTTGTCATATAAGCAGCTGGAATTTTGGCTCTAATAACAGGTATGCAATGCATTTTATTATATTAATTTGCATTTTCTTTATGAAATATAATGAAGAAAGGGGCAGGAGAGATAGCACAGAGGTAAGGCATTTGCCTTACATGCGGAAGGTCGCTGGTTCAAATCTCAGCATATCCCATATGGTCCCCCAAGCCTCCCGGGGGTGATTTCTGAGTGTAGAGCCAGGAATAACCCCTGAGCATTGCTGGATGTGACCTAAAAACCAAAAAACAAAAAAAAAAAAAAGAAAGAAATATAATGAAGTTCAACTTTATGTACTTTTTTATCTTCTTTATTACAGTTTCTACCATGGAATTTTAGCTCCGTTCTAAAAATCAGATAATTTGTAATTGAGTTTTCTCAATATTTATATAATTTAGATAACAATACTATATTTGATTATTATTTGAAAACACTTCCAGTATATGTTTTGCCTTCTCAATCTCCTTACAGTATTATAGTGCAAATAAGTTATTAAAGTTGAGCTGCTTACCAATTATTTTATGATTTGTTGCTCTGGTTTTATATGTAAAAATGTATTGCCTTATCCAAGTTAATCTTCTTATGATGTTATCATTATGTTCATAAGCAGTTGTCTAATTGTCTCAGAACCATTTATGCAAAGACTGTTAAACCATTGTATTAACATTGTAATGCATTAACATATTTGTCAATTATTAGTTAATGACATTTATGCATGGTTATTGTATAATTGACCATTTTTATTTGTTTTATTTATACACTTTCTTTTTTTTTATTTTCTTTTCTTTTATTTACTTTTTTTTTTTTTTTTTTTTTTTTTTTTTTTTTGGTTTTTTGGGCCACACCCGGCGGTGCTCAGGGGTTACTCCTGGCTGTCTGCTCAGAAATAGCTCCTAGCAGGCACAGGGGACCATATGGGACACCGGGATTCCAACCACCTTAGGTCCTGGATCGGCTGCTTGCAAGGCAAACACAGCTACCGCTGTGCTATCTCTCTGGGTCCTATTTATACACTTTCTTATTTACTCAAACTATTAATAATTTTAATATGTGTTATATATTCAACTTTATTTTCTTCTTTTTATAATAATCAATTTAATATTTATTATAACAAGAATTGATTTTTAATAATATTGTTTCCATTTAAATAACATCATGGTTACAAAGTTGTTTTTGAGTTTCAGTTTTACAATGTGCACCACCCTCTACTCATGAATATCTCCTGCCAACAGTGTCCCCAGCTTCCCTCCCACCCTCTCCTGCCTGCCTCTGTAGCAGGCATTTTATCCCTCTCTCTGTATACTTCCTCTCTCTCTTTCTCTTTCTCTCTGTCTTCCGTTTGTTTCCTGGATACTGGTTTGCACTATTGTTCATGAGGGGACACCACACATATCACTTTATCTCCCTTCAAGATCCAGTTATACTCCAGAGTGACCATTTCGAACTATCATTGTTACAGTGGTTCCTTTTCTTCCCTAACTCCACTGCTCAATATTCGTGGCAAGCTTCCTACCATAGACTGGTCCTCCTGGCTCTCATCTCTAATGTCTCTTCTCTGGATATTGTTTCCTAGTCACTGTTTTCTTTGAGGTGAAAAAGCTTCTCAGAGTTTAATGTATTCCTATTTGCTATCTTTGCTTCCACTTGCTTGGCCAATGGTGTGTCTCCCTTGCTTTTAGTTTCAATGTCATGGAATGTTCTGCCTACATTTTGCTCTATGTTACGTATGGTTTCAGGTCTGATATCAAGGTTTTCATTACATTCTTATTTGAATTTTTGGTACAGTATTTAATAGAGGTCTAAGTTTGCTTTTGATGCATATAGCTGATAAGTTTTCCCAACACCACATGTTGAAGAGGCTTTCCTTGCTCCACTTTGTATTTCTCGACTTTATTTTCTTTTAAGACTATTTTTTTATTTTAGGATTATATACATTTTAAGATCGTATTTTTCTATTCAGAGTATTTTTCCTCCAAATACTTAAGAATATGTTTATAATAATGACACTTGATGACATTTGTATCGGAATTTCATTGAATATACAGATAAAGTTGACTAAAATTCCTATTTTCCTATTCATAACTTTGAAATATCTCTCCACTATTTAGTTCTTTTGATTTATTAGTGTTACATGTTTTATTTTTCACATGTAGATCTTTTTGTTTGTTTATTTTGGGGCCACACCCAGCATGCTCAGGACTTTTCCTGGTTCTGTACTCATTTATCACTCCTGGAGGGACTCAGTGGACCAACTGGGGTGCTGAAGATCAATGCCCATATTGATCAAAGCAAGATCCCTACTTTACTACTATGACTCAGGCCCATCTACATCAAGTCTTATATACAGAAATATATATAAATTCTATATTCATATATATTTGGTGAGATTATAGCAAAGTCTTATTTTTTGTTATTGATACAAAACAACATTGCCCTTTCCCTCTTTCTCTCCCTCTCACTCCTTTCTCTCACCATTTCCTTTCTCACTCTCCTTTCTCCTTTCTTTCTCCTTTTCCTCTTTCCCTCTCCTTCTTTCTCTCCCTCTCCCTCTCCTCTCTCTTTTACTCTTCCTCTCTTCTTCCCCCTCTCTTTCCCTCTCCTCTCACTTCTTTCTCACTTCTTTCCCTTTCCCCCTCCCTCTTCCTCTCTTCCTTTCTCCTTCCCTCTCTCTCTCTCTTCCTCCTTTCTGCTTCCCCTCTCTCTCACTCCCTTTTTCTTTCTCTCTCCCCCTATCCTCCTCTCCCCTCCCTCTCCCTCCCACTCTCTCTCTGTAAAAAAAAAAGAAAAGAAAAATGTTGCATTTTTTAAAATTCAAATTCTACATTCCCATTGCCAAAAATTGCCAGACTCAAAAATAGCAAAGTATTTTTGTGTAATTGAGCAAATAGTTGCTTAATATTTATTTTTGGACAGTGTTTTTAATTGTTTATAAATTTTAAAATTAAAATAAAACAATTTTATGCAGAGTAGTGATAGTATAGTATAGTATAGTATAGTATAGTATAGTATAGTATAGTATAGTATAGTGTAGCATATGAAAAAGTTTCCATAAGATGATTCTTGGAATTGTATATAAAAGTGTTTCCTTAGGATTGTTCTGTGACTTTTGCCCCACCTAACCCTTCCAGGTGGGGCGCTGTGGAGTTGGCAATAAATAGCTTGAGGGACAGGAGTGGGGGGGGGGGTCCTTCTGTGAAAAGCTGCTGGCTGCAGGAGGATTCTTTGGCTCTCCTTGCCCGATCTTTTAAACCCTATCGTTCTTGTCTGTGTGGATTATTATTTGCTGCGGATAAATATTACCAAGGTCTTCCCCCGAAAGGGGACAAGGGGATGGGAAGTAATTTCTCATTCTGGGGACTGTTCTTGGATTCACAAATACCCAGCAAAGTTAACAGCGAAGAAACCTTGCAAATGGCGCTGGGAACAGGTGGACCTGGACCCTCAATAACTGTAAGTAAAACGCTTTTTGCCTCTGGAGATCCTTGGATGGCTTCTATGGTCAGCCATGTTGATTGTGCCACCTTGTTACAAATTCTTTGGTTTGGCGTTTGTCAAGTGGATATTTCCATACTATTTAAAACAAATAGGCTGGATGATAGGTAAATTCATTGCTTTTGTATGGTTGTGGTCTATAGTTCAAATGACAATTGATACTCAAATATTTGCCTCGCCTGTGTTGGCTCCATTAGCCATAGTTTGTGGAATCTCTGTGGTTGCTAATATTGTTATGGCGTGCATAGGTATTGGCTGGTATTTCGGAAGAAAAAAGTGTGGGAAAAGTGAGGCTAAGACCAGCCTGGAAAATAAGGAGATCTATCCAATGAAACTCCAGGCCAAAGTGCAGGCTGATGAATCTAGCACCACCATCAAAAATATAGGCATTTTTCCCAACAAAAAATCTACTCGGAAACATAATTTAGAAACTCAGGACCCAAATCAAAATATTAACACTGATGACCAACCCCCGGTGCTAAGTCCACAAGTGAGTCCGGATTCTGTAAACAGAATGGAATCACATAATAGTACTAGCTCAGATGACGAATCACAGGCTAGTGCTCCAAATGTCAGGGCTCAGAGCACGGTGCAAAGTAATTCTGCTAATCCGGCCTCAGTTCCTTTACAAACAGTATATAGACCAATTTATGAACCCCTTGAAATAGAAGACATGGAACGGTTTAAGAAAGCATGTAAGGAATTTGGGCCAACCTCTCCATACTGTCTGGAGACGCTAAGACTTTGGTGTCGAAAATCACTTTGGATCCTGCATGAATTTAAAAAACTAGCTGAAATATGCTTGCCATCTAAACAGCGAACCGAATGGGAGATGTTCTATTCGGAGGGTGTGAAATCCAAATTATATAGCCCGGATGGAACAAAAAAACGAGTGGCAGGGGTCACTATCGTATGAATTATTAATGGCAGAAAATCAATATGCAGATATTCAGGCACAAGCTGCTTTACCTAAGGAAACACTTTTATATACAATTCCAAGAATCATCTTATGGAAACTTTTTCATATGCTACAGTATAGTATAGTATAGTATAGTATAGTATAGTATAGTATAGTATAGTATAGTATAGTATAGTATAGTATAGTATAGTATAGTATAGTATAGTATTGTATAATAGGTAGGGCATTTACCTTGATCATGGCTGACCGGGGTTGGATCTCAGCATCCCATTTGGCCTCCTGAACCTGCCAGGAGCAATTTCTGAGTACAGAGCCAGAAGTAACCCCTAAGCACCAGCAGATGAACCCCCACCACAAAAAATACCCGGAAATTCTAAAAAATAAGAATCACAAAATAAGTCAAATCAAGCATATAAGTATAGGCAATAAAGGGGTTAGGGGTGCATGTGTTGATCCTGGTTCAATTACTAACTCTGTGTATCTTAACTGCCAAGAGTGATCCTTAGAACAGATCAAGGGGTAAGCACTAATAATTGCTGAGTGTGAACCTGACACCCCCATCTACTGCAAAAAAAAAAAGAAAAAAGAAAAAACTAGGAAAATATTAAAATTTTGGTAATTTGATTTTTATTCCTTGCATGAGGAAATAAACTCTAAAATAACTCTGTACCTGACTAGTACTTAGCTTCAACTATAGAACATAAATAATTAAAACCAGAATATTATTGATACATAAAAATATGTATTTATATTTATTTAATACTGGAGGAAATATAACCACATTTTAAAAAAATCACATGATTAGGATTTTCCTGTTGGAATTGCAATGTTAATAAGCTAAATTGAATTCTTAAGTTAAAACTCTTAAAAATGCTGCCTGACAATTTTTTATCAATATAGGTAATTCATATGGAAAGGATGAAGCATAGAAAACAGCTCTTGAACACTTATAAAGGGCTTTTGAGTTAATATCACACTTCAGAACAACTTGACAACACATGCCTAAAGCCATTAAAAATTGTTTGTTACCTTCATTAGAACAATTAACACTCTCTTTAACACTAAGTAAACAGAGAATGGTGCCAATATGTATCTCTAAAGAGGTCAATAAAATATTCTCCAAAGGGAAAATGCCTGGAGAGAATATAAATGACACAATTGTGTAAGTATGAAATAACTGATATTGTAAAATTGAACTCGAAAATTTTTATGTAACATTCCAGTGAGACACCAGTTATGTAGGATTAAATGAATGCAATTATAAAAGTTAAATGACTAATTATGTAGCACTAACTCTACGTTATTATTAAAAGTATTTGAGGGTAGGGTCACACCTGACTGACTGTGTTCAGGACTTACCCCTACTCTGGATTCAAAAATTAGCCTTAGCAGAATCTGGAGGGTTACATCAGTTGCCAAGGATCAAACCAGGATCATCCTCTAGTCAAACCATTGATGCAGATTTATAAATGTAACCACAAGCAAAACTCAGCTAACTTCTGAGAAGTTAAAATATTTGAACCAATAATAATCAACAAACGTGCTCTCCAAAGGGTTAATCAAAGGGTTAGGCATTTGTATTGCTCCATTTTAAATTCTGGATTCAATCCCCAGCACCACATCTGATCCACTGAGCACTGCAAGAGTGAAACCTCATTGCAGAGCCAGGAGTAAGCTCTGAACATTTCTGACTGCCTGAGATGCCAAACCAAAAAGACAATTATATTCAAATATACCACTATAATTCTAGTTCAACTTCCTTTTTTTGGGGGGGGGGTCACACCCAACAGTGCTCAAGGGTTACTTCTGGCTCTACTCTCAGAAATCGCTCCTAGCAGGCTCAGGGAACCATTTGGGATGCTGGAATTCGAACCACTGTCCTTCTGCATGCAAGGCAAACACACTACCTCCCTGCTATCTCTCCGGCCCCTTAGTTCAACTTTTATAAAATAATATCATTAGGCCAATTTCACAAATAATTTATCTTCTAATATTTATGAAGTAAGTTTTTAATTATCATATTAATATAAAATATTATTATATTATTATTAAAAACCACAAAAATTAATAGTAATAAATTGTTGTTTAAGTTGTATAACATGAAAGATTGATAGGCATATGTTAGAAATGATTATTAGAAGAATATATGATTGCCTTAAAGATCTAAATTAATAAAATTAATAAAAAACAAATTTAAAAGCATATATAGTATCATCCCAGGTATTAATAGTTATTTAAATACATTAGGAAAAAAGTTAATATTTATTTCTAAAATAATTTTGAGTTAATTTTATATTTTTGTTATGCAAATCTTTACAATTAACATTTATTAAGTTTATGTACATCATAGAATCTATATAAACCATTTTCTTAATAAAAATATTTGCTTGGCATTCTTTTTGCTAACTCACCTCCTTTCTTACCAAATTATATAGATAGTTTATTTTTAATTTAATGCAATAAAATGTTCATGCCTGTGAATATTTCATTTCAGGATTTTTAACCCTGGGCCATTATTTCTTTATTAAGTGTCTTTTGATAAAAAAAAAAAAGGGATAGTTAGGAAATATGCTGAGAAGTGTCTTTTCCTAAGAAAATAAAATAAAAACATTGAAAGTAGCTACTGGACAGGAAAACATATTTTGAGACTTCTACAGTTTTTGGTCTCTGAGTTCCCATTCAAATAAAAAGTGCAACATTTTCTACAATGGGAATTCAAATACTATGAGTAATCATTCTGTTTCCTCAAGAGGAATAGCTTTGTTTCTGCATACTCTCTAAGTTTTAAGGTACCAAGAAAATAATATGTGATTTTTCTGCCTGAATCCTTGACTGTTGACTGTGCTGATGAGCGATGCCTCAGACCAACTAATGGAATGCTCTGAGCCTCAGCAATCTCATCTGAAAATATATGATATTGATGCATATTTTTAATTTGCATAGTTGTATGACAATTAGAATTTTAAAAGTACAGAATTTCTTATTACATCCTATTATGATAGATCTTAATATGTGGTATCTTTTAGCATGGGAATCTATGTGTTGTTTTAACAATGACTCAGTAAATTCTGTGAACTAGCAACATGCTAAATTTATTTATGTATAATTGTGAAGCTGTTTCCTTTGAAGTTAAAGTCATTTGACCATGACTTTACTTTATAGTTAAACATGTCTGTGGAAATGCTTATCAATTCATTACATTAGTATATATTAGACATTTCTAAATATAATTGCTAAACAAAATTTAGAAAGCTATTGAATGACTCTGCCCCAAGCAAAAGCTTTTTGAATGATATTTTCATTGCACTGATTTTCATCTTATTTAACTCACTAACTTTTTGTTTATATAACAATAGTTTTTGTGATAAAAATTTAATTTAAAAAATTTTGATGAAATCTTTAGGCAGAACATACACATATATATTTGTATATTTAACCCTGCTGTTATTCAAAATGTTGATAAATTATGGGCAACTGCAAGAGTAGATTGACAGGAAAATTAATGAAACACCCATTAGTTTTTATACGTTCTATCAATTGTCCACTCTGGGCTGAGTGGTCAGCAAAGTCTGCAAAAGGATAAGACCATTGGTAGACTATAAGCCACAAAATGTGTTTCTCTTTTTGATGTTCGCGAACGTGAGCTTGTTTGATATGGCCTCATTGAAATGCTCATGCTGTTCAACTTGCAGCTAGAATGTGCATCAAAATGACAGCCAACTAGCCCATGAAACCTGATATGGAAAGTTGCACACCAATGCTTTCATCAAGAAATGGGATACAGGATGTGCTTGTATGCTTACGGCTGCAGGGTAATGAAGGGAAGACACCTGGTCCCAATCCTTCATTAAAAGTAACATCAGTAATCTATTTACTTATGCATTTATTGACAATTAGTACCTGCTAAATTCCAGACATCGTACAGGAATTTCTTTGTGATATAATATGAGGAAGTACTCTTTCAAAGATGCAACTGTGTTTTTATTTACTTAGACAGGTACCTAATGACATCAATTTTTGCTTACACCAGTAACAAATTTGCCTGCTTGGATGATCAAAAAAAAAAAAAAAAAGCCAAGAGGAGGTTAAAAGGATTTTATATGCAATTCCTCCATTTCCTTCGCATCTGCCCTATATGGAAACAGTCATACATGTATACATATCTAAAAATTGTTAATTTTTATGTTTCATTTTACATTAGTCACTATTTAATACTGTTAGCATATGAATTAAGATACTGTGAAATGCAATATTCATATTTTCAAGTCCTGGGCTAAAGTTTTTATTGTTTAATAATTTCTTCAAATTCTAAGTGCTTTCTTTGATCTGTAAGTTGTCTGCTTGATTTAGACAGCACACAAACTTCAACATTTTGGGGAGGTTTGTGGAACTGATAAGATTAAGAGAGACCAGGTTTGCAGAGCTGTGAATTCTTTGTAGCTCTTTAGTTGAAAGAATGATGAAACCTTTCTCTGCTATGGAAGCATGCCTCAGACATATATTTTATGATGCAAAGTCACAGAGTGGGAGGGAAATGTTAAGACAAGCTCAATCTAGTTTATAGGGAACATAGAGTTATTTTGTAGTCATTATTGGTCTTAATAATCCTCCTTGCTTTTCTTAAACATATTTAGGATAAAAATAGAAGATACTATTGTAGACTCAAATGCTGAAGTAAATAAACAACAATAACAACCAAATAACCAATGAATATCAGTAAGACTATTTGTCACCAAAGCCAAGTTCAAACAAACCATTGTTTCTGCAAACCATTTTTTCTTCAAACCACTGTATCATAGAAGGGTATCATGATCTCTGGATTTTAGCTTCTATCGTGATTTTATATAGGAAAAAGCAATTGCTAAGTCACATGCTTTCTTATTCCTCAGTTTTAACAGCTAATATGAGATGCCAAACCACCACTAATTGAAAATTGATTTTGAAATCAATTAAACAACAAGTAGAAGAGTTTCATCAAATGCCTCTGGCCCTACTAGAAGTCTCTGTTTAATTTCTCAGGTTGAGGCCTAAATAGTAATTTTAATCTTGCTGGAAGAAAATAATTTATAAGTTTAACTAATAAAGGTGGCACAAATTTAGGAGAATCTTAATTCCTGGATTACTAGAAGATGAAATGTGTTGCATTTTGTGGGAAAAGATAATTCTATTCAAATCATTTTTAGTTATGAACTAAAAAAGTGTCATATGTCTTTTTATGATTTATTATTCTAGAACGAGAGATTACATGTTACTCTTCACAACATTAATGTATGAGCTTTAGCATTCAAATTCAAAAGAATGTAACTGACCAAAACATGGCTCAAAAGGCTAGAGTACATTATCTGGTAAACAGGAAATTTGCATTTGATCTCTAGCACGCATATTTCACCAAACATCCCCAAAGCTGACAATGGAGCTTTGAACCAGAGAAGTATCCTCTGGGTAACCACTGGGTGTTAAAATTAACTTAAATTAGTTAAATTAATTAACCAAAATCAACTTAAAATTTTTGATTAGGACTCAATTGCAGAAAGACATTATCTCCCAAAATAGAAGAATGAAACTTGGAATTATGTCACTCACCTACTGCTGAGAACTGACTGTTACATAGTCTATGCTTTGTGTTTTATGTATGTCATTTTATGGACTGTACACATAAACACTACTGTGTAGTTAGTTACTTTCTGCTGTTTTGCAGGTGATTTCTGAAGCTTAGAAATGAAATTGATATCCCCAAGGTCAAACTCCTAGTGGAGAATAGTTCTTTTCACCAGCTTTTGATCTTGCCTCCTTCACTGTCACCTGGTAGGCTGCACCGTTGCCACTATTTTATTCCTGCTTGAAAACAGATCATATAGAGTGTTATTAATAATAGGAAGGTAATGGGGATAATAGCACATGAGCATTGCAATTCAGCCTTGAGAGAGACATGGGAAATTGAATCAAATTCCCAGAACACTAGGACTCCTCTGTCAGCTAGGATGGAGCAAGTGACATGTGGTTGAAGGGGTTGGCTGATCAAGGCCCCAATTTTTCCAGTGATTTATATTATTGCTCTGCAGGCTGCTTACATGGGAGATATAAAAATTTTATAAGCCTGTGTATAACATAGAGGAATTAGAGCAGACTCTGGCCATTAACATTCTTCCAGATTAGAAAAGATGGAAGGTGTGATATAGACAAACAACACTACCACACGAGTCTATCTTTATGTCAGTCTCTCTCTGTCTTCCTTATTCTTTCTCAAAGCTTCATCCCCAACCCAGGAGAATTCAGAGTCCAGGAGTTATTTTCCTACACTGTTGGAGGAGTCATGCATTTTCAAAAATGAACTCTAAGACTTGAGCCAACCCCCAGGCTTCAATTATTTAGCTCTAAAACCAACCTACCAATTAGGTGTTAGAGAGTTTAAGATTGTGTGTGTGTGTGTGTGTGTGTGTGTGTGTGTGTGTGTGTGTGTGTTTGTGTTTAATCACCTTGGGATTTTATTGATGATTAAGTTTCTTTTTTTTATTAATAATTTTTATTTTGACCAAAGTGTATTACAAATAATTCACAGTAGTATTTTAGGTACTTAGTAACATTGAATCAGGGGCATTCCCACCATCAATGTTTTCCTTCCTCCACCCCTGTTCCCAGCATGCATCCCATATTGACCCTCCTTTGCCCTCTGGGCTGCTAGTATAAGTGGTTCCTTCTGTTTCTAACTTGTTGTAGATTGGGTATTGATTCTGTTGTAGTTGGCTTTGTATTCGGTGTTTAAGTCTGATCATTTTTATTTCTACTCAATGTTCATATGACTGTTTGGTCTGGTGCCCTCAATTTGTGAGGCAGAACAAGATGGTCAAGATGGTTCAAGTTATGTGGTTCTGTTTGAAGGTAAGAAATAAAAAAAGAAAAGAAAAGCAAAAGGGGGGGGCAGAAATTCAAACAAGCAAAAAATGAGAGGAGTTCTTCTAGAAACTATAAAAATCACTTTAAGAAAAAAAACGGGAAAAAGGAAGGAAAGCAAAAATAATACAAAAAAAAATCAACACCCCCAAAACAAAACAAAGACAAACAAACAACCTGAAAAGCACCACAGCAATAAAGACAACAACCAAACACTAACCACAATAGTGAAATTAAGACGAAACAAGAATAGGGGGGA
The DNA here is from genome assembly GCF_024139225.1 of Suncus etruscus. Classification (NCBI taxonomy): domain Eukaryota; kingdom Metazoa; phylum Chordata; class Mammalia; order Eulipotyphla; family Soricidae; genus Suncus; species Suncus etruscus. The sequence continues at coordinate 180,406,050 of NC_064848.1, forward strand.
AGGGAACCAAAGAGAAGAAAAAAACAAGCAAAAATTACAAAAACAAATTAAATAAATTAATTTGTGCTATTTTTTTAACCATACAATATTACAAAACGCCTTCTCTTCAACAGTATTCATATTCAGGTTCGAATTTCTCAATTTCCCTCCATTTTCTCCGCATTTTTAGCCTGCTTCTAATGCAGATGCTTTTTCCCCCCACCCCTCTTTCTTTCTCTTATCAATCTTCTCTTTGTCTCTTTCTATCACTCATTTATTCCTTTTGTAAATTATGTCTTGCAATACTGAAAGGGTATCATGCATAACACTTTATCACCTTTTAGTCTCCAATTCTTGTCCAGAGAGAGGATTTTCATTATTTTCACTATTATTTGTCATAGTAGTTCTTTTTTTCTGTTCTAAATTCATTCCTACCACCCAACTCTATTCTCTTTGGGTATTATTCTCATAATATAGGTTTTATTTATATCCCACATGAGTGCAATCATTCTGGATATGTCTCTCTCCATCTACCTCATTTTACTCAGCATGATTTTAGTCAGCATGATGCTGACTAGGAGAGGCAGGGCTGGAGCGGTGGCTCAAGCAGTAGGGCATTTGCCTTGCAAATGGACGGATCATGGTTCCATCCCGGGCGTCCCATATGGTCCCTCAAGCCACGAGCGATTTCTGAACACATAGCCAGGAGTAACCCCTGAGTGTCACCAGGTGTGGCCCCAAAACAAAGAAACAAACAGGAAAGAATTGAAGGGTCAGCAAAGGCAACAGAAGCAGAGAATCCAGAAAACAGTTTTTGCAGCAGTTCCAAAGCAACGAAGCAGGCCAGTAAGCAGCACCAGCCCCCTTCAGCACCATCACTACCCTGCTCATGTCAGCTCATGATTTATATAGTCCTGGGCTAACTGCCCCTATAAGGTACTTACAAGGGGCCCCTCTTAACTGTCTTTTTAACCCTTAAAGAAACAGACCCCTCTTATAGCTAATCAGGCCTTAATAGTCTGTGCTCCTTAAGATATAAAAATTTGGGGCCAGAGAGATAGCATGAAGGTAGGGCATTTGCCTTGCATGCAGAAGGATGGTGGTTCGACTCCCAGCATCCCGTCTGCTCCCCTGAGCCTGCCAGGAGCAATTTCTAAGCATAGAGCCAGGAGTAACCCCCGAGCGTTGCTGGGTGTGACCCAAA